>NC_028638.1:24344925-24346942 GCF_001406875.1 Solanum pennellii
TTATGGCATGCCACGCCCGACGTCGTCCAACCGTCTATGATGTCCAAAGGCAATGATGGTATGCAACGCCTGACGTTGTTTGACCATGTGTACTGTCGAAGGGCGATGATGGAATGCCATGCCCGACATCGTTTATTCGTGTGTGCAGTCCAAGGGAGATGATGGAATGCCACGTACGAGGTCGACCTATTGTGTGTGCTATACAAGGGCAATGATGACATTCCACGCCCGACGTCATCCGAGCGTGTGTGCTATGCAAAGGCGATGATGGCATGCCATGCCGGATGTCGTTTGACCATGTGTGCTGTCCAAGGGCGATGATGACATGCCACGCGCAACGTCGTCATACCGTGTGTGATTTCTAATGGCTATGATGGCACGCCACGCTCGACATCGTCTATCTGACTAAGGGTGATGATGGCATGCCACGCCCGACATCGTCCATTTGTTTGTGCAATCCAAGGGCGATGACGATATGCCATGTCCGACATCGTCCGACGATGCGTGCGGTCTAAGGTCAATAATGGCAAGCCACGCCCTCTGTCGTCTGACCATATGTGTTTTCCAATCTCTATAATGGCATGCTACGCCCGACGTCGTCGGACTGTGTGTAGTCCAAGGGCGATGATGTCATGCCACCCCCAACGTCGTCCGACCGTGTGTGCTGTCCAAGGATTACGTGGGCATGCCAATCTTGACTTTGTTCAATTGTATGTTCTTTCCAAGAGCAATGATGGCATACCACGCCCGACGTAGTGCAACAGTGTGTGGTGTCCTAGCACGACGATGGCATGCCACGTCCGACTTTGTTCGACAGTGTGCGTTGTCCAACGGCTACACGAGCATGCCACGGTCAACATGGTCCGACCGTGTGTACAGTCTAAGGGCCATGATGAAATACGATGCCCGATGTCGTCCTACCGTGTGTGCTGTTCAAGGGCTATAATGGCAAGCCACGCTCTATGTCGTCCGACCATGTGCATTTTCCAAGGGCTATGATGGCATGCTACACTCGACGTCCTCCGACTGTGTGTGCAGTCCAAGGGCGATGATGGCATGCAACGTCCGACTTTGTCCGACCGTGTGTGCTGTCCAAGGGCTACTAAGGCATTCTACGCCCCGACGTCGTCAGACTGTGAGTGGAGTCCAATGGTGATGATGGCATGCCACACCCAACGTCGTTTGACCGTGCATGCTTTCCAAAGGTGATGATGGCATGCAACGCCCAATGTCGTCCATCTGTGTGTGTAGTCCAAGGGCGATGACGGCATGCCACGTTCAAGGTCGACTGACTGTGTGTGCTATCAAAGGGCTATGATGACATGCCACGCTTAACGTCATTATATCGTGTGTGCTGTCAAAGGGATATGATTGCATGCCACGCCCGACGTCGTCTGACCGTGTCGGCTGTCCAAGGGCTACTCTGGCATTCTACGCCCAACATTATCTGACCGTGTGTGCAGTCCAAGGGCGATGATGGCATGCCACGCCCGATGTCGTTTGACTGTGTATGCTTTCCATAGGCGATGATGGCATGCCACGACCGACATCGTCCATTTCTGTGTGCAGTCTAAGGGCGATGATGGCATGCCACGTCTGAGGTTGACTGATTGTGTGTGCTATCCAAGGTCTATGATGACATGCGAGGCATACTGTCATTCAACCATGTGTGCTGTGCAACGTCTATTATGGCATGCCACGCCCGACATCGTCCATCTGTGTGTGTGCAGTTCAAGGGCGATGATGGACTGGCAGGACCGACATCGTCCAACCATGTGTGCTGTCCATAGGATGCTCTAGCATTGTACTCCCGACATCATCTGACCGTGTGTGTGCAGTCCTAAGGCGATGATGGCATGCTACGCCCGACGTCATTTGATTATGTGTGCTTTCCAAAGGCGATGATGGCATGCCATGCCCGACATCATCCATCTGTGTGTGCAGTCCATGGGAGATGATGGCATGTAACGTCCGAGGTCGACTGATTGTGTGTGCTATCCAAGGTCTATGATGACAT
>NC_028638.1:24348294-24349919 GCF_001406875.1 Solanum pennellii
GTCCGAGGTCGACTGACTGTGTGTGCTATCAAAGGGAGATGATGACATGCCACTCTTAACGTCATAATATCGTGTCTGCTGTCCAAGGGCGATTGCATGCCACGCCCGACATTGTCTGACCGTGTCGGCTGTCCAAGGGCTACTCTAGCATTCTACGCCCGATATTATCTGACCGTGTGTGCAGTCCAAGGGCGATGATGGCATGCCACGCCTGACGTCGTTTGACTGTATGTGCTTTCCAAAGGCGATGATGGCATGCCACGCTCGACATCGTCCATTTGTGTGTGCAGTCTAAGGGAGATGATGGCATGCCACGTCCGAGGTTGATAGATGTGTGTGCTATCCAAGGTCAATGATGACATGCGAGGATTAATTTCATTCAACCGTGTGTGCCATCCAATGGATATTATGGCATGCCACGCCCGACGTCGTCCAACCGTCTATCATGTTCAAAGGCAATGATGTTATGCCATGCATGACGTTTTCTAACCATATGTATTGTCCAAGGGCGATGATGGAATGACCCCCCCGACATTGTTCATTCGTGTGTGCAGTCCAAGGGCGATGATGGAATGACCCCCCCGACATTGTTCATTCGTGTGTGCAGTCCAAGGGCGATGATGGCATGCCACATCGAGGTCGACCTATTGTGTGTGCTATATAAGATCTATGATGACATGCCACGCCCGACGTCGTCTAAGAGCGTGTGCTATCCAATGGCGATGATGGCATGCTATGCTCGACGTCATCCGGTTATATGTGCTGCCAAAGGGCTACTTTTGCATTCCACGCCCGACGTCGTCTGAACGTGTGGGTAGTCAAAGGGCGATGATGTCATGCTACGTGGGCATGCCCAACTTGACTTCATTCGATCGTGTGTGCTTTCCAAGAACGATGATGGCATGCCGCACCCGACAACGTCCATATGTGTGTGCATTCCAAGGGCGATGATGGCATGCAACGTCCAACATCGTCTACCGTGCATTCGATCCAAGGGCCATAATGTCAAGTCACGCTCTATTTCGTCTGACCATATGTTTTTTCCAAGGGCTATGATGGCATGCTACTCCCGACGTCGTCCAACTGTCTGTGCATTCCAATGACGATGATGGCATGCTACTGCTGACGTCGTCCAACTGTCTATGCAGTCCAACGACGATGATGGCATGTCGTTCTCGACGTCATCCGACCATGTGTGCTGTCCAAGGGATACTCTGGCTTTCCACGCCCGACGTCGTCTAATCGTGTGTGCAGTCCAAAGGCGATGATGGCATGCCACATGTGAATCATCTGATCGTGTATGCTTTCTAAAGGCGAAGATGGAATGCAAGGATCGACATTTTCCATCTGTGTGTGCAGTCCAATGGTGATGATTGCACTCCACGTCCGATGTCGACCGACCTTGCGTGCTATCCAAGGGCTATGATGACATGCCAAGACCAACGTCTTTCAACCGTGTGTGCTATCCAAGGGTTATGATGGTGTGCGACGCTCAACGTTGTCTGACCGTGTGTATTATCCAAGGGCTACACAGACATGCCAAGCACGACTTTGTTTGACCGTGTGTGTTATCCAAAGGCGATGATTGCATGCCACGCCCGACGTTGTCCGACCATTTGAACTGT
>NC_028638.1:24352592-24360270 GCF_001406875.1 Solanum pennellii
GTATGTGCAGTCCAAGGGCGATGATGGCACGCCATACCCGACTTTGTCCGATCGTGTGTGCTATCCAAGGACTACGCAGACATGCAAGGGCCGACTTCGTCCAAGACATGTGTTGTCCAAGGGCGATAATTGCATGCCACGCCCAACTTTGTCTGTTCGTTTGTTCGATAAAATGGCGATGATGGCATGCGACGCCCGACATTGTCCTACAGTATGTGTTGTGCAAGGGCTACGCAGGCATGCCACTCCCGACGTTGTCTGATTGTGTGTGCTGTCCAAGGGCTATGATGGCAGGCCACACCCGACGTCGTCTTATTGTGTGTGCTGTCCAAGTTCTATGATGGCATGCCACACCCGATGTCGTCTTATTCTGTACTATTGAAGAGTCATGATGGCATGCCACGCCCGACGTCGTCCGACCATGTGTGAAGTCCAATGACTATGATGGCATGACATGCCTGACATCGTGCGTATGTGTGTGCAGTCCAAAGGTGATGATGGCATGTCATACCCTACTTCGTCCGACCGTGTGTGTTGTCCAAAGGATATGATGACATACCATGCCCGACGTCGTCCGACCGTGTGTGCTGTCCAAGGGCTATGATGTAAACCACGCCTGACGTTGCCCGACCGTGTATGCAGTCCAAGGGCGATAATGGCA
The DNA here is from genome assembly GCF_001406875.1 of Solanum pennellii. Classification (NCBI taxonomy): domain Eukaryota; kingdom Viridiplantae; phylum Streptophyta; class Magnoliopsida; order Solanales; family Solanaceae; genus Solanum; species Solanum pennellii. Next base: position 24,353,254 of record NC_028638.1, read on the forward strand.
TGCCACATCCAATGTCGTCTTACCGTGTGTGATGTCCAAGGGCCATGATGGCATGCCACATCCGATGTCGTCCGACTCTGTGTGCTTTAAAAAGGCGATAATGGCTTTCCACGCCTGATGTTATTAGTCTATGTGCACTGTCCAAGGGCGATGATGGCATGCCACGTCCAAGGTCGACCGACCGTGTGTGCTATCCAAGGGCTATATGACATTCCACGCCGAACGTCGTTCAACTGTGAGTGCTCTCTAAGGGCTATGATTGCATGCCACGCACTACATCGTCTGACCATATGTACTGTCGAAGGGCTACGTGGGCGTGCTACGCTCGACTTCGTTCGATCGTTTGAGCTGTCCAAGGATGATGATGGCATGCCACGCCCGACGTTGTACGACCATGTGTACTATCAATGGGAGATGATGGAAAGCCACCCCCAGCATCGCTTATTCGTATGTGCAGTACAAGAGCGATGATCGCTTTCCAAGACCGACATTATCCGACCCTTTGTGCTTTCCAAAGGTGATGATGGCATGCCACGCCTAACATCATCCGTCTCTGTGGGTAGTCCATGGGCAATGATAGCATGCCACGCGCGACGTTGACCGACTGTGTGTGTTTTTCAAATGCAATGATTACATGCCACGCCTAATGTCGTCCAACCATGTGTGTTTTCAAAGGGCTATTATGGCATTCCACGCACGATGTCGTGAGACCGTGTGTGCTGTCGAAGAGCTACGTGGGCATGCCACGCTCGACTTTGTTCGATCGTGTATGATGTCCAAGGGCGATGAATGCATGACACGCTCGACGTTGTATGACCATGTGTATTGTCCACGGGCGATGATGGAAAGCCACGCCCGACATCGTTCATTCGTATGTGCAGTACAAAAGTAATGATGGAATTCCAAGCCCGACATCATCCGGCCCAGTGTGCTTTCCAAAGGTGATGATGGCATGCCACGCCTGACGTCATTCGTCTTTCTGTATAGTCCAAGGGCAATGATAGTATGCCTTGCCCGACGTCGACTGACCATGTGTGTTTTTCAAATGCTATGATGACATGCCACGCCTAATGTCGTCCAACAATGTGTGTTTTTAATGGGCTATGATGGCATTCCACGCACGATGTCGTGAGACCGTGTGTGCTGTCGAAGGGCTACGTGGGCATGCCACGCTCGATTTTGTTCAATCGTGTGTGTTATACAAGGGCGATGATGGCATGACACGCCTGACGTAGTATGACAATGTGTACAGTCCACTGCAATGATGGAAAGCCAAGCCCGACATCGTTCATTCGTATGTGCAGTACAAGAGCGATGATGGAATGCCAAGCCCGACGTCATCCGACCCTGTGTGCTTTCCAATGGTGATGATGGCATGCCACGCCCGACGTCTTCTGACTGTGTGTGCTTTCCAAAGGCGATGATGGAATGCCTGGACCAAAATCGTTCATTCGTGTGTGCAGTCCAAGGGCGATGATTGCAATGGCACACCTGCCATAGTCTTACCGTGTATGCTTTCCAAAGGCGATGATGGAATGCCACGCCCGACATCGTCCATCTGTGTGTGCAGTCCAAGGGCGATGTATGCCACGTCCGACGTCGTCCAACAGTGCATGCTGTACAAGGGCCATAATGGCAAGCCAAGCCATATGTCGTCCGACCTTGTGCGTTTTCCAAGGCCTATGATGGCATGCTACGCTCGACGTCGTCCAACTATGTGTGCATTCTAAGGGCAATGATGGCATGCAACGTCAGGAGCCGTCTGACCGTGTGTGCTGTGCAAGGGCTACTCTGGCATTCTACGCACGATGTCGTCCGACTGTCTGTGTAGTCGAAGGGCGATGATGGCATGACACGCCCAACATCGCTTGACCATGCATGCTTTCCAAGGGCGATGATGGAATGCCACGCCCGACATCTTTCATTCGTGTGTGTAGTACAAAAGCGATGCTTGCATGCCACGACCGATGTAGTTAGACATTATGTGTTGTCCAATGGCTATGATGACATGCCACGTGCGATGTTGTCCACCGTGTGTGCTGTCCAAGGGTTACTCTGGCATTCTACGACCGACGTCGTCCGACCATGTTTTCATTCCAAGGGAGATGATGGCATCCACGCCCGACGTTGTCATACCATGAGTGCTTTCTAAAGGCGATGATGGCATGCCATGACCGACAAAGTCCATCTGTGTGTGGAGTCCATGGGTGATGATGTAATGCTACGTTCGACATTGTTCGATTGGCGTGCAGTACAAGGGCCATAATTGCAATCCAAGCCCGACGTCGTTTGATAGTGTGTGCAGTCCTAGGGCGACGATGGCATGCCAAGCTCGACGTCATCCGGTTGTGTGTGCTGTCAAAGGGATACTCCTGCATTCCACGCCTGACGTCGTCTGGACGTGTGTGTAGTCCAAGGGCGATGATATCATGCCACGCCGACGTCGTCTTTCCGTGTGTGCTTTCCAAAGGCGATGTTGGAATGCCAGACCAACATCGTCCATTTGTGTGTGCAGTTCAATGACGATGATGGCATGCCATGCCCGATGTCGTCTTACCGTGTGTGCTTTCCAAAGGCAATGATGGCATGCCATGCCCGACATCGTCCATCTGTGTGTGTGCAGTTCAAGGGCGATGATGGAATGGCACGCCCGACATCGTCCAACCATGTGTGCTTTCCAAAGGCTACTCTGGCATTCTACTCTGGACATCATCTGACCGTGTGTGCAGTCCAAGGGCGATGATGGCATGCTACGCCCGAGGTCGTTTGACTGTGTGTGCTTTCCAAAGGCGATCATGGCATGCCACGCCCGACATCATCTATCTGTGTGGGCAGTCCAAGAGCGATGATGGCATGCCACGTCCGAGGTCGACTGATTGTGTGTGCTATCGAAGGTCTATGATGACATTCGAGGCTTAATGTCATTCAACCGTGTGTGCTCTCCAAGGGATATTATGGCATGCCACGCCCGACGTCGTCCAACCGTCTATGATGTCCAAAGGCAATGATGGTATGCAACGCCAAACGTTGTTTGACCATGTGTACTGTCCAAGGGAGATGATGGAATGCAACGCCCGACATCGTTTATTCGTGTGTGCAGTCCAAGGGCGATGATGACATGCCACGTCCGAGGTCGAGCTATTGTATGTGCTAAACAAGGGCTATGATGACATGCCACGCCAGACGTCCTCCGAGCGTGTGTGCTATCAAAAGGCGATGATGGCATGCCATGCCGGATGTCGTTTGACCATGTGTGTTGTCCAAGGGCGATGATGACATGCCACGCGCGACCTCGTCATACCGTGTGTGATTTCTAATGGCTATGATGGCATGCCACCCTCGACATCATCCATCTCTGTGTGATGTCCAAGGGCGATGATGGCATGCCACGCCCGACATCGTCCATTTGTGTGTGCAATCCAAGGTTGATGACGATATGCCATGTCCGACATCGTTGGACGATGCGTGCGGTCTAAGGTCAATAATGGCAAGCCACACCCTCTGTCGTCTGACCATATGTGTTTTCCAATCTCTATGATGGCATGCTACGCCCGACGTCGTCGGAGTGAGTGTAGTCCAAGGGCGATGATGTCATGCCACCCCCAACGTCGTCCGACCGTGTGTGCTGTCCAAGGATTACGTGGACATTCCAATCTTGACTTCGTTCAATCGTATGTTCTTTCCAAAAGCAATGATGGTATACCACGCCCGACATAGTGCAACCGTGTGTGGTGTCCTAGGGCGACGATGGCATGCCACGCCCGACTTTGTTCGACAGTGTGTGTTGTCCAACGGCTACACGGGCATGCCATGGTCGGCATTGTCCGACCGTGTGTATAGTCTAAGTGCCATGATGAAATACGATGCCCGATGTTGTCCTACCGTGTGTGTTGTCCAAGGGCCATAATGGCAAGCCACGCCCTATGTCGTCTGAACATGTGCATTTTCCATGGGCTATGATGGCATGCTACGCTCGACGTCGTCCGACTGTGTGTGCAGTCCAAGGGCGATGGTGGCATGCAACGTCCGACTTTGTCCTACCGTGTGTGCTGTCCAAGGGCTACTCAGGCATTCTACGCCCCGATGTCGTCCGACTGTGTGTGGAGTCCAAGGGTGATGATGGCATGCCACACCCAATGTCGTTTGACCGTGCGTGCTTTCCAAAGGCAATGATGGCATGTAACGCCCAATGTCGTCCATCTGTGTGTGCAGTCCAAGGTCGATGATGGCATTCTACGCCCAACATTATCTGACCATGTGTGCAGTCCAAGGGCGATGATGGCATGCCACGCCCGACGTCGTTTGACTGTGTGTGCTTTCCAAAGGCGATGATGGCATGCCACGACCGACATCGTCCATTTCTGTGTGCAGTCTAAGGGCGATGATGGCATGCCACGTCCGAGGTTGACTGACTGTGTATGCTATCCAAGGTCTATGATGACATTCGAGGCTTAATTTCATTCAACCGTGTGTGCTGTCCAACGTATATTATGGCATGCCACGCCCGACGTCGTCCAACCATCTATGATGTCCAAAGGCAATGATGGTATGCCATGCCTGACATTGTCTAACCATATGTACTATCCAAGGGCGATGATGAAATACCACCCCCGACATCGTACATTCGTGTGTGCAGTCCAAGGGCGATGATGGCATGCCACGTACGAGGTCGACCTATTGTGTGTGCTCTATAAGGGCTATGATGACATGCCACGCCCGACGTCGTCTAAGCGTGTGTGCTATACAAAGGCGATGATGGCATGCCATGCCGGATGTCGTTTGACCATGTGCGGTGTCTATGGGCAATGATGATATGCCACGTCGGACGTCGTCATACCGTGTGCAATTTCTATAGGCTATGATGGCATTCCATGCCCGACATCGTCTATCTATGTGTGAAGTCCAAGGGCGATGATGGCATGCCACGCCCGACATCATCCATTTGTGTGTGCAATCCAAGGACGATGATTATATGCCATGTCCGACATCGTCCGAACATGCTTGCGATCTAAGGTCCATAATGGCAAGCCACGCCCTCTGTCGTCTGACCATATGTGTTTTCCAAGCTCTATGATCGCATGCTATGCTCGACGTCGTCCGATTGTGTGTAGTCAAAGGGCGATGATGTCATGCCACGCCCGACATCGTTCGACCGTGTGTGCTGTCCAAGGGCTACGTGGGCATGCCAATCTTGAGTTCGTTCAATCGTGTGTTCTTTCTGAGAGAGATGATGGCATGCCACGCTCGACGTAGTCCAACCTTGTGTGGTGTCCTAGGTCGATGATGGCATGCCGCGCATGACTTTGTTCGATAGTGTGTGTTGTCAAACGGCTACACGGGCATGCAACAGTCGAAGTGGTTCGACCGTGTGTACCGTCTAAGGGCCATGAGGGAATGCGACGCCCGACGTCGTCCTACCGTGTGTTCTATCCAAGGGCCATAATGGCAACCACGCCCTATGTTGTCCAACCATGTGTGTTTTCGAAGGGCTTTTATGGCATGCTACGCTCGATGTCGTGCTACTGTGTGTGCAGTCTAAGGGCGATGATGTCACGCCACGCGCAAGGTAGTTCGACTGTGTGTGCTGTCGAAGGGCTACTCTCGCATTCCACGCCCGACCTCGTCCGACCATGAGTGCATTCTAGGGCGATGATGGCATTCAACGCCCAACGTCTCATTCTGTGTGTTCGCTCCAAGGGCCATAACAACAAGCGACTCTCTATTTCGTGCGACAATATGTGTTTTCCAAGTGCTATGATGGCATGCTACTCCCGACATCGTCCGACTGTCTGTGCAGTCGAAGGGCGATTATGGCATGCCACGCCCGACGTCGTCTGACCGTGTGTGATCTCTAAGGGCTACTCTTGCATTCCACGCCCGACATCATCTGATCGTGTTTGTAGTCCAAGAAGATGATGTCATGCCACACCCGTGATCGTCTTACCGTGTGCGCTTTCCAAAGGCGATGATGGAATGCCAAGCCCAACATCTTCCATTTATGGTCCAGTCCAAGGGCGATTATGGCATGCGACGTCCGTAGTCGACTGACCGTGTGTGCTATCTAAGGTCTATGATGACATGCTAAGCCCAACGTCGTTCAACCGTGCGTGCTATCCAACGGCCATGATGGTGTGCCACGCTCCACGTTGTCCGACTGTGTATTCTGTTCAAGATCTATGATGACATGCCACGCCCAATGTCTTCCAACCTTGTGTATTATCAAAGGGCTATTATGGCATGTCACTCTCGATGTTGTCCGACAGTGTGTGGTTTCCAAGGGCTACGTGGGCATGCCAAGCTTGACTTCATTCGATCGTGTGTGCTTTCCAAGAGCGATGATGGCATGCCACGCCCGACATCGTCCATATGTGTGTGCATTCCAGGGGCGATGATGGCATGCCACGTCCGCCATCGTCTACCGTGCGTTCAGTCCAAGGGCAATAATATTAAGTCACGCTTTATTTCAACTGACCATATGTGTTTTCCAAGGGCTATGATGGAATGCTACTCCCGACATCGTCCGACTGTCTGTGCAGTCCAAGGGCGATGCTGGCATGTCGTGCTCGACGTCATCCGACCATGTGTGCTGTCCAAGGGATAATCTAGCCCTCACGCCCGACGTCATCTGACCGTGTGTGCAGTCCAAAGGCGATGATGGCATGCCACGCGTGAAATCATCTGATCGTGTATGCTTTCCAAAGGCGAAGATGGAATGCAAGGATCGACATCATACATCTGTGTGTGCAGTCCAAGGGTGATGATTGCATTCCACGTCCGATGTCGACCGACCTTGTCTACTATCCAAGGGCTATGATGACATGCCATGACCAACGTCTTTCAACCGTGTGTGCTATCCAAGGGTTATGATGGTGTGCGACGCTCAACTTTGTCCGACCGTGTGTATTATCCAAGGGCTACGTAGGCATGCCACGCAGGACTTCTTTCGACCGTGTGTGTTGTCCAAAGGCGATGCTGGCATGCCACGCCCGACGTTGTCCGACCATTTGAACTGTCCGA
>NC_028638.1:24360396-24372180 GCF_001406875.1 Solanum pennellii
TGTAGTCCAAGGGCAATGATAGTATGCCATGCCCGACGTCAATCGACCGGGTGGGTTGTTCAAGGCTATGATAACATGCCACGCCTAAGGTCGTCCAACCAATTGTGTTGTCCAAGGGCTATGATGGCATGCCACGCTCGACGTCGTCCAACAATGTGTGCTTCCCAATGGCAATGATGGCATGCAACGCCAAACATCGTCCGTCTGTGTGTGCAGTCTAAGGGTAAGAAAGGCATGCCACACCCGACGTTGTCCGACTATGTGTCCTGTCCATGTGCCATGATGGCATGCCACGCCCGATGTCGTTCGACCATTTCTGTTGTCCAAGGACTTTGATGGCTTGTCGCGCCCGCCGTCGTCCAACTGTGTGTGCTTCCGAAGTACTACGCGGGCATGCAACGCCTGACTTCATCCGACCTGTATGCTGTCCAAGGGTGATAATGGCATGCCACACCCGATTTCGTCCGATCGTTTGTGATGTCCAAGGGCTCTGATGGCAGGCCACACCCGACGTCGTCTTTTTGTTTGTGTTGTCCAAGGGCTATGATTGCATGCCACGCCCAACGTTGTCCGATCCTCTGTACTGTCCAAGTAACATGATGGCATGCCATGCCCGACGTCGTCCGACTGTGTGTGCAGTTAATTACCATGATAGCGTGCCATGCCTAACATCGTTCGTCCGTATGTGCAGTTAAGGACGATGATGGCATGCCATACCCGACATTGTCCGATCGTGTGTGCTGTCCAAGGACTACGCAGGCATGCAACGCCCGACTTCGTCCACGCTATGTGTTTTCCAAGGGCGATAATTACATGCCACGCCCAACTTTGTCTGTTCGTTTGTGCGGTAAAAGGGCGATGATGGCATGCGACGCCCGACATCGTCCTACTGTGTGTGTTCTGCAAGGGCCACGCAGGCATGCCACTCCCGACGTTGTCTGATTGTGTGTGCTGTCCAAGGGCTATGATGGCAGGCCACACCAGACGTCGTCTTATTGTGTGTGCTGTCCAAGTTCTATGATGGCATGCCACACCCGATGTCGTCTTATGCTGTGTACTATTGAAGAGTCATGATGGCATGCCACGCCCGACGTCGTCCAACCATGTGTGAAGTCCAATGACGATGATGGCATGACATGCCTGACATCGTCCGTCTGTGTGTGCAGTCCAAAGGTGATGATGGCATGTCATACCCTACTTCGTCCGACCGTGTGTGTTGTCCAAAGGATATGATGACATACCATGCCCGACGTCGTCCGACCGTGTGTGCTGTCCAAGGGCTATGATGTAAGCCACGCCTGACGTTGCCCGACCGTCTATGCAGTCCAAGGGTGATAATGGCATGCCACATCCAATGTCGTCTTACCGTGTGTGATGTCCAAGGGCCATGATGGCATGCCACATCCGATGTCGTCCGACTATGTGTGCTTTAAAAAGGCGATAATGGCTTTTCACGCCTGATGTTATTAGTCTATGTGCACTGTCCAAGGGCGATGATGGCATGCCACGTCCATGGTCGACCGACCGTGTGTGCTATCCAAGAGCTATATGACATTCCACGCCCAACGTCGTTCAACTGTGACTGCTCTCTAAGGGCTATGATTGCATGCAACGCACTACATCGTCCGACCATATGTACTGTCGAAGGGCTACGTGGGCGTGCTACGCTCGACTTCGTTCGATCGTGTGAGCTGTCCAAGGATGATGATGGCATGCCACGCCCGACGTTGTACGACCATGTGTAATGTCAATGGGCGATGATAGAAGGCCACCCCCAGCATCGTTTATTCGTATGAACAGTACAAGAGCGATGACCGCATTCCAAGACCGACATCATCCGACCCTTTGTGCTTTCCAAAGGTGATGATGGCATGCCACGCCTGACGTCATCCTTCTTTGTGTGTAGTCCATGGGCAATGATAGCATGCCATGCCCGACGTTGACCGACCGTGTGTGTTTTTCACATGCAATGATTACATGCCACGCCTAATGTCGTCCAACCATGTGTGTTTTAAAGGGCTATGATGACATTCCACGCACGATGTCGTATGACCATGTGTGCTGTCGAAGGGCTACGTGGGCATGCCACGCTCGACTTAGTTCGATCGTGTATGATGTCCAAGGGCGATGATTGCATGACACGCTCGACGTTGTATGACCATGTGTACTGTCCACGGGCGATGATGGAAAGCCATGCCCGACATCGTTCTTTCGTATGTGCAGTACAAGAGTAATGATGGAATTCCAAGCCCGACATCATCCGGCCCAGTGTGCTTTCCAAAGGTGATGATGGCATGCCACGCCTGACGTCATCCTTCTTTGTGTGTAGTCCATGGGCAATGATAGCATGCCATGCCCGACGTTGACCGACCGTGTGTGTTTTTCACATGCAATGATTACATGCCACGCCTAATGTCGTCCAACCATGTGTGTTTTAAAGGGCTATGATGACATTCCACGCACGATGTCGTATGACCATGTGTGCTGTCGAAGGGCTACGTGGGCACGCCACGCTCGACTTAGTTCGATCGTGTATGATGTCCAAGGGCGATGATTGCATGACACGCTCGACGTTGTCTGACCATGTGTACTGTCCACGGGCGATGATGGAAAGCCATGCCCGACATCGTTCTTTCGTATGTGCAGTACAAGAGTAATGATGGAATTCCAAGCCCGACATCATCCGGCCCAGTGTGCTTTCCAAAGGTGATGATGGCATGCCACGCCTGACGTCATCCTTCTTTGTGTGTAGTCCATGGGCAATGATAGCATGCCATGCCCGACGTTGACCGACCGTGTGTGTTTTTCACATGCAATGATTACATGCCACGCCTAATGTCGTCCAACCATGTGTGTTTTAAAGGGCTATGATGACATTCCACGCACGATGTCGTATGACCATGTGTGCTGTCGAAGGGCTACGTGGGCACGCCACGCTCGACTTAGTTCGATCGTGTATGATGTCCAAGGGCGATGATTGCATGACACGCTCGACGTTGTCTGACCATGTGTACTGTCCACGGGCGATGATGGAAAGCCATGCCCGACATCGTTCTTTCGTATGTGCAGTACAAGAGTAATGATGGAATTCCAAGCCCGACATCATCCGGCCCAGTGTGCTTTCCAAAGGTGATGATGGCATGCCACGCCTGACGTCATCCTTCTTTGTGTGTAGTCCATGGGCAATGATAGCATGCCATGCCCGACGTTGACCGACCGTGTGTGTTTTTCACATGCAATGATTACATGCCACGCCTAATGTCGTCCAACCATGTGTGTTTTAAAGGGCTATGATGACATTCCACGCACGATGTCGTATGACCATGTGTGCTGTCGAAGGGCTACGTGGGCACGCCACGCTCGACTTAGTTCGATCGTGTATGATGTCCAAGGGCGATGATTGCATGACACGCTCGACGTTGTCTGACCATGTGTACTGTCCACGGGCGATGATGGAAAGCCATGCCCGACATCGTTCTTTCGTATGTGCAGTACAAGAGTAATGATGGAATTCCAAGCCCGACATCATCCGGCCCAGTGTGCTTTCCAAAGGTGATGATGGCATGCCACGCCTGACGTCATCCTTCTTTGTGTGTAGTCCATGGGCAATGATAGCATGCCATGCCCGACGTTGACCGACCGTGTGTGTTTTTCACATGCAATGATTACATGCCACGCCTAATGTCGTCCAACCATGTGTGTTTTAAAGGGCTATGATGACATTCCACGCACGATGTCGTATGACCATGTGTGCTGTCGAAGGGCTACGTGGGCACGCCACGCTCGACTTAGTTCGATCGTGTATGATGTCCAAGGGCGATGATTGCATGACACGCTCGACGTTGTCTGACCATGTGTACTGTCCACGGGCGATGATGGAAAGCCATGCCCGACATCGTTCTTTCGTATGTGCAGTACAAGAGTAATGATGGAATTCCAAGCCCGACATCATCCGGCCCAGTGTGCTTTCCAAAGGTGATGATGGCATGCCACGCCCGACGTCTTCTGACCGTGTGTGCTTTCCAAAGGCGATGATGGAATGCCAGGACCAAAATCGTCCATTCATGTGTGCATTCCAAGGGCGATGATGGCATGCCACGCCTGACGTAGTCTTACCGTGTATGCTTTCCAAAGGCGATGATTACATGCCACGCCCGACATCGTCCATCTGTGTGTGCGGTCCAAGGGCGATGATTGCGTGCCACGTCCGACGTCGTCCAACCGTGCATGCTGTCCAAGGAACATAATGGCAAGCCAAGACTTATGTCGTCTGACCTTGTGCGTTTTCCAAGGGCTATGATGGCATGCTACGCTCGACGTCGTCCAACTATGTGTGCATTCTAAGGCAATGATGACATGCAACGTCAGGCATCGTCTCACCGTGTGTGTTGTGCAAGGGCTACTCTGGCATTCTACCCCCGATGCCATCCGACTGCCTGTGCAGTCCAAGGGCGATGATGGCATGACACGCCCAACGTCGTTTGACCATGCATGCTTTTCAAGGGCGATGATGGAATGCCACGCCCGACATCTTTCATTCGTGTGTGTAGTACAAGAGCGATGCTTGCATTCCACGGCCGATGTCGTTACACATTATGTGTTGTCCAATGGCTATGATGACATGCCACGTGCGATGTTGTCCGACCGTGTGTGCTTTCCAAGGGTTACTCTGGCATTCCACGACCGACGTCGTCCGACCATGTTTGCATTCCAAGGGAGATGATGGCATGCCACGCCCGACGTTGTCATACCATGAGTGCTTTCTAAAGGCGATGATGGCATGCCATGCCCGGCAAATTCCATCTGTGTGTGGAGTCCATGGGTGATGATGGCATGGTACGTTCGACATCGTTCGATTGGCGTGCGGTACAAGGGCCATAATGGCAATCCAAGCCCGACGTCGTTTGATAGTCTGTGCAGTCCAAGGGCGACGATGGCATGCCAAGCTCGACGTCATCCAGTTGTGTGTGCTATCAAAGGGCTACTCTTGCATTCCACGCCTGACGTCGTCTGAACGTGTGTGTAGTCCAAGGGCGATGATATCATGCCACGCGGACGTCGTCTTTCTGTGTGTGCTTTCCAAAGGCGATGTTGGAATGCCAGACTCAACATCGTCCATTTGTGTGTGCANGTCCAAGGGCTATGATGGCATGCCAGGCCTGACGTCATCCGACCGTGTGTGCATTCCAAGGGACATGATGGCATACCACGCTTGACGTCGTCCAACAATGTGTGCTTCTCAATGTCAATGATGGCATGCAACGCCAAACATCGTCCGTCTGTGTGTGCAGTCTAAGGGTAAGAAAGGCATGCCACACCCGACGTTGTCCGACTATGTGTCCTGTCCATGTGCCATGATGGCATGCCACGCCCGATGTCGTTCGACCATTTGTGTTGTCCAAGGACTTTGATGGCATGTCGCGCCCGCCGTCGTCCGACTGTGTGTGCTTTCGAAGTACTACGCGGGCATGCAACGCCTGACTTCATCCGACCTGTATGCTGTCCAAGGGTGATAATGGCATGCGACGCCCGATGTCGTACGACCGTGTGTGCTGTCCAAGGTCTATTATGGCATGCCACGCCCTACGTCATCCGGAAGTGTGTGATGTCCATTGGCTACGCGAGAATGCCACGCCCGACGTTGTTCATGCGTGTGTGCAGTAAAAGAGCGATGCTTACATGCCACCACCGATGTCGTTAGACATTATGTGTTGTCCAATGGCTATGATGACATGCCACGTGCGATGTTGTCCGACCGTGTGTGCTGTCCAAGGGTTAGTCTGGCATTCCACGACCGACGTCGTCCGACCATGTTTGCACTCCAAGGGCGATAATGGCATGCCACGCCCGACGTTGTCATACCATGTGTGCTTTCTAATGGCGATGTTGGCATGCCACGCCCGACAAAGTCCATCTGTGTGTGGAGTCCATGGGGGATGATGGCATGCTACGTCCGACATCGCTCGATTGGCGTGCGGTCCAAGGGACATAATGGCATGCCAAGTGCGACATCGTTCGACTGTGTGTGCACTCAAAGGGCGACGATGGAATGCCACCCTTGACGTTGTCCGGTCGTGTGTGCTGTCCAAGGGACACTCTTGCATTCAACGCCCGACGTCGTCTTGAACATGTGTGCAGTCCAAGGGAGATGATGGCATGCAACGCCCGATATTGTCTGACCGTGTGTGCTTCCCAAAGGCTATGATGACATGCCACACCCGACGTCGTCCGAGCGTGTGTGCTATGCAAAGGCGATGATGGCATGCCACGTACGAGGTCGACCTATTGTGTGTGCTATACAAGGGCAATAATGACATGCTACACCCGACGTCGTCCGAGCGTGTGTGCTATGCAAAGGCGATGATGACATGCCATGCCGGATGTCGTTTGACCATGTGTGCTGTCCAAGGGCGATGATGACATGCCACAGCGCGACGTCGTCATACCGTGTGTGATTTCTAATGGCTATGATGGCATGCTACGCTCGACATCGTCAATCTGACTAAGGGCGATGATGGAATTCCACGCCCGACATCGTCCATTTGTGTGTGCAATCCAAGGGCGATGACGATATGCCATGTCCGACATCGTCCGATGATGCGTGCGGTCTAAGGTCCATAATGGCAAGCCACGCCCTCTGTCGTCTGACCATATGTGTTTTCGAATCTCTATAATGGCATGCTACGCCCGACGTCGTCGGACTGTGTGTAGTCAAAGGGCGATGATGTCATGCCACCCCCAACGTCGTCCGACCGTGTGTGCTGTCCAAGGATTACGTGGGCATGCCAATCTTGACTTTGTTCAATTGTATGTTCTTTCCAAGAGCAATGATGGCATACCACGCCCAACGTAGTGCAACAGTGTGTGGTGTCCTAGGGCGACGATAGCATGCCACGCCCGACATTGTTCGACAATGTGCGCTGTCCAACGGCTACACGGGCATGCCACGGTCGACATTGTCCGACCGTGTGTACAGTCTAAGGGCCATGATGAAATACGATGCCCGATGTCGTCCTACCGTGTGTGCTGTCCAAGGGCCATAATGGCAAGCCACGCCCTATGTCGTCCGACAATGTGCATTTTCCAAGGGCTATGATGGCATGCTACGCTCGACGTCGTCTGACTGTGTGTGCAGTCCAAGGGCGATGATGGCATGCAACGTCCGACTTCGTGCGAGCGTGTGTGCTGTCCAAGGGCTACTCAGGCATTCTACGCCACGACGTCGTCAGACTGTGAGTGGAGTCCAAGGGTGATGATGGCATGCAACACCCAACGTCGTTTGACCGTGCATGCTTTCCAAAGGCGATGATGGCATGCAACGCCCAATGTCGTCCATCTGTGTGTGCAGTCCAAGGGCGATGATGGCATGCAACGTCCGACTTCGTGCGAGCGTGTGTGCTGTCCAAGGGCTACTCAGGCATTCTACGCCACGACGTCGTCAGACTGTGAGTGGAGTCCAAGGGTGATGATGGCATGCCACACCCAACGTCGTTTGACCGTGCATGCTTTCCAAAGGCGATGATGTCATGCAACGCCCGATGTCGTCCAACTGTGTGTGCAGTCCAAGGGCGATGATGGCATGCAACGTCCGACTTCGTGCGAGCGTGTGTGCTGTCCAAGGGCTACTCAGGCATTCTACGCCACGACGTCGTCAGACTGTGAGTGGAGTCCAAGGGTGATGATGGCATGCCACACCCAACGTCGTTTGACCGTGCATGCTTTCCAAAGGCGATGATGTCATGCAACGCCCGATGTCGTCCAACTGTGTGTGCAGTCCAAGGGCGATGATGGCATGCAACGTCCGACTTCGTGCGAGCGTGTGTGCTGTCCAAGGGCTACTCAGGCATTCTACGCCACGACGTCGTCAGACTGTGAGTGGAGTCCAAGGGTGATGATGGCATGCCACACCCAACGTCGTTTGACCGTGCATGCTTTCCAAAGGCGATGATGTCATGCAACGCCCGATGTCGTCCAACTGTGTGTGCAGTCCAAGGGCGATGATGGCATGCAACGTCCGACTTCGTGCGAGCGTGTGTGCTGTCCAAGGGCTACTCAGGCATTCTACGCCACGACGTCGTCAGACTGTGAGTGGAGTCCAAGGGTGATGATGGCATGCCACACCCAACGTCGTTTGACCGTGCATGCTTTCCAAAGGCGATGATGTCATGCAACGCCCGATGTCGTCCAACTGTGTGTGCAGTCCAAGGGCGATGATGGCATGCAACGTCCGACTTCGTGCGAGCGTGTGTGCTGTCCAAGGGCTACTCAGGCATTCTACGCCACGACGTCGTCAGACTGTGAGTGGAGTCCAAGGGTGATGATGGCATGCCACACCCAACGTCGTTTGACCGTGCATGCTTTCCAAAGGCGATGATGTCATGCAACGCCCGATGTCGTCCAACTGTGTGTGCAGTCCAAGGGCGATGATGGCATGCAACGTCCGACTTCGTGCGAGCGTGTGTGCTGTCCAAGGGCTACTCAGGCATTCTACGCCACGACGTCGTCAGACTGTGAGTGGAGTCCAAGGGTGATGATGGCATGCCACACCCAACGTCGTTTGACCGTGCATGCTTTCCAAAGGCGATGATGTCATGCAACGCCCGATGTCGTCCAACTGTGTGTGCAGTCCAAGGGCGATGATGGCATGCAACGTCCGACTTCGTGCGAGCGTGTGTGCTGTCCAAGGGCTACTCAGGCATTCTACGCCACGACGTCGTCAGACTGTGAGTGGAGTCCAAGGGTGATGATGGCATGCCACACCCAACGTCGTTTGACCGTGCATGCTTTCCAAAGGCGATGATGTCATGCAACGCCCGATGTCGTCCAACTGTGTGTGCAGTCCAAGGGCGATGATGGCATGCAACGTCCGACTTCGTGCGAGCGTGTGTGCTGTCCAAGGGCTACTCAGGCATTCTACGCCACGACGTCGTCAGACTGTGAGTGGAGTCCAAGGGTGATGATGGCATGCCACACCCAACGTCGTTTGACCGTGCATGCTTTCCAAAGGCGATGATGTCATGCAACGCCCGATGTCGTCCAACTGTGTGTGCAGTCCAAGGGCGATGATGGCATGCAACGTCCGACTTCGTGCGAGCGTGTGTGCTGTCCAAGGGCTACTCAGGCATTCTACGCCACGACGTCGTCAGACTGTGAGTGGAGTCCAAGGGTGATGATGGCATGCCACACCCAACGTCGTTTGACCGTGCATGCTTTCCAAAGGCGATGATGTCATGCAACGCCCAATGTCGTCCATCTGTGTGTGCAGTCCAAGGGCGATGATGGCATGCCACGTTCAAGGTCGACTGACTGCGTGTGCTATCAAAGGGCTACAATGACATGCCACGCTTAACGTCATTATATCGTGTGTGCTGTCCAAGGGATATGATTGCATGCCACGCCCGACGTCGTTTGACTGTGTATGCTTTCCATAGGCGATGATGGCATGCAACCCCCAACGTCGTTTGACCGTGCATGCTTTCCAAAGGCGATGATGGCATGCAACCCCCAACGTCGTTTGACCGTGCATGCTTTCCAAAGGCGATGATGGCATGCAACCCCCAACGTCGTTTGACCGTGCATGCTTTCCAAAGGCGATGATGGCATGCAACCCCCAACGTCGTTTGACCGTGCATGCTTTCCAAAGGCGATGATGGCATGCAACCCCCAACGTCGTTTGACCGTGCATGCTTTCCAAAGGCGATGATGGCATGCAACCCCCAACGTCGTTTGACCGTGCATGCTTTCCAAAGGCGATGATGGCATGCAACCCCCAACGTCGTTTGACCGTGCATGCTTTCCAAAGGCGATGATGGCATGCAACCCCCAACGTCGTTTGACCGTGCATGCTTTCCAAAGGCGATGATGGCATGCAACCCCCAACGTCGTTTGACCGTGCATGCTTTCCAAAGGCGATGATGGCATGCAACCCCCAACGTCGTTTGACCGTGCATGCTTTCCAAAGGCGATGATGGCATGCAACCCCCAACGTCGTTTGACCGTGCATGCTTTCCAAAGGCGATGATGGCATGCAACCCCCAACGTCGTTTGACCGTGCATGCTTTCCAAAGGCGATGATGGCATGCAACCCCCAACGTCGTTTGACCGTGCATGCTTTCCAAAGGCGATGATGGCATGCAACCCCCAACGTCGTTTGACCGTGCATGCTTTCCAAAGGCGATGATGGCATGCAACCCCCAACGTCGTTTGACCGTGCATGCTTTCCAAAGGCGATGATGGCATGCAACCCCCAACGTCGTTTGACCGTGCATGCTTTCCAAAGGCGATGATGGCATGCAACCCCCAACGTCGTTTGACCGTGCATGCTTTCCAAAGGCGATGATGGCATGCAACCCCCAACGTCGTTTGACCGTGCATGCTTTCCAAAGGCGATGATGGCATGCAACCCCCAACGTCGTTTGACCGTGCATGCTTTCCAAAGGCGATGATGGCATGCAACCCCCAACGTCGTTTGACCGTGCATGCTTTCCAAAGGCGATGATGGCATGCAACCCCCAACGTCGTTTGACCGTGCATGCTTTCCAAAGGCGATGATGGCATGCAACCCCCAACGTCGTTTGACCGTGCATGCTTTCCAAAGGCGATGATGGCATGCAACCCCCAACGTCGTTTGACCGTGCATGCTTTCCAAAGGCGATGATGGCATGCAACCCCCAACGTCGTTTGACCGTGCATGCTTTCCAAAGGCGATGATGGCATGCAACCCCCAACGTCGTTTGACCGTGCATGCTTTCCAAAGGCGATGATGGCATGCAACCCCCAACGTCGTTTGACCGTGCATGCTTTCCAAAGGCGATGATGGCATGCAACCCCCAACGTCGTTTGACCGTGCATGCTTTCCAAAGGCGATGATGGCATGCAACCCCCAACGTCGTTTGACCGTGCATGCTTTCCAAAGGCGATGATGGCATGCAACCCCCAACGTCGTTTGACCGTGCATGCTTTCCAAAGGCGATGATGGCATGCAACCCCCAACGTCGTTTGACCGTGCATGCTTTCCAAAGGCGATGATGGCATGCAACCCCCAACGTCGTTTGACCGTGCATGCTTTCCAAAGGCGATGATGGCATGCAACCCCCAACGTCGTTTGACCGTGCATGCTTTCCAAAGGCGATGATGGCATGCAACCCCCAACGTCGTTTGACCGTGCATGCTTTCCAAAGGCGATGATGGCATGCAACCCCCAACGTCGTTTGACCGTGCATGCTTTCCAAAGGCGATGATGGCATGCAACCCCCAACGTCGTTTGACCGTGCATGCTTTCCAAAGGCGATGATGGCATGCAACCCCCAACGTCGTTTGACCGTGCATGCTTTCCAAAGGCGATGATGGCATGCAACCCCCAACGTCGTTTGACCGTGCATGCTTTCCAAAGGCGATGATGGCATGCAACCCCCAACGTCGTTTGACCGTGCATGCTTTCCAAAGGCGATGATGTCATGCAACGCCCAACGTCGTCCATCTGTGTGTGCAGTCCAAGGGCGATGATTGCATGCCACGCCCGACGTCGTTTGACTGTGTATGCTTTCCATAGGCGATGATGGCATGCCACGATCGACATCGTCCATTTCTGTGTGCAGTCTAAGGGCGATGATGGCATGCCACGTCCGAGGTTGACTGATTGTGTGTGCTATCCAAGGTCTATGATGACATGCGAGGCATATTGTCATTAAACCATGTGTGCTATGCAACGTCTATAATGGCATGCCGCGCCGACGTCGTCCAACCGTCTATGATGTCCAAAGGCAATTATGGTATGCCATGCCT
>NC_028638.1:24375298-24377246 GCF_001406875.1 Solanum pennellii
CTGTGTGTGCAGTCCAAGGGCGATGATGGCATGCCACGTTCGACATTGTCTGACCGTGCGTGCTGTCCAAGGGCGATGATGGCATGCCACGCCAGACATCGTCCATCTGTATGTAAAGTCCAAGGGCGATGATGGAATGACACATCCGACGTCTNACCCGACGTTGTCCGACTATGTGTCCTGTCCATGTGCCATGATGGCATGCCACGCCCGATGTCGTTCGACCATTTGTGCTTTTTAAGGACTTTGATGGCATGTCACGCCCGCCATCGTTCGACTGTGTGTGCTTCCGAAGTACTACGCGGGCATGCAACGCCTGACTTCATCCGACCTGTATGCTGTCCAAGGGTGATAATGGCATGCCCGCCCAATTTCGTCCGATCGTGTGTGCTGTCCAAGGGCTATGATGGCAGGCAACGGCCAACATCGTCCATATGTGTGTGTAGTCCAAGGGCGATGATTGCATGCCACGTTAGAGGTCGACTGACTGTGTGTGCTATCCAAGGGCTATGATGACATGCCACGCTTAACGTCATTCAACCATGTGTGCTGTCCAAGGTCTATGATTGCATGCCACGCCAGACTTCGTATGAGCGTGTCGGCTGTCCTAGGGATACGTAGGCATGCCAGGCTCGACGTTGTCCGAACATGTGTACTATCCAACAACGATGGCAGAATGCCACGCCCGATGTCGTCCGACATTATGTGTTGTCCAATGGCTATGATGATATGCCACGCGCGACATCGTCTGACCGTGTGTGCTGTCCAAGGATTACTCTATTATTCCACGACCGACGTTGTCCGACCATATGTGTAGTCCAAGGGCGATGATGGCATGCCACGCCCGACATCGTCATACCGTGTATGCTTTTTAGAGGTGATAATTGCATGCCACGCCCGAAATAGTCCATCTCTGTGTGGAGTCCATGGGCGATGATGGCATGCTACGTCCGACATTATCTGACTGTGCGTGCGGTCCAAGGGACATAATGGTAATCCATGTCCGACATCGTTTGATAGTGTGTGTGCAGTCAAAGGGCGACGATGGCATGCCAAGCTCGACGTCATCCGGTTGTATGTGCTGTCAAAGGGCTACTTTTGCATTCCACGCCCGACGTCGTCTGAACGTGTGTGTAGTCAAAGGGCGATGATGTCATGTTATGTGGGCATGCAAAACTTGAATTCATTCGATCGTGTGTGCTTTCCAAGAGCGATGATGGCATGCCACACCCGACAACGTCCATATGTGTGTGCATTCCAAGGGCGATGATTGCATGCCACGTCCGACATCGTCTACCGTGCATTCGATCCAAGGGCCATAATATCAAGTCACGCTCTATTTCGTCTAACCATATGTGTTTTCCAAGGGCTATGATGGCATGCTACTCCCGACGTTGTCCGACTGTCTGTGCATTCCAATGACGATGACGGCATGCTACTCCTGACGTCGTCCGACTGTCTGTGCAGTCCAACGACGATGATGGCATGTCGTTCTCGACGTCATCCGACCATGTGTGCTGTCTAAGGGATACTGTGTCTTTCCACGCCCGACGTCGTCTGATCGTGTGTGCAGTCCAAAGACGATGTTAGCATGCCACATGTGAATCATCTTATCGTGTATGATTTCTAAAGGCGAAGATGGAATGCAAGGATCGACATTGTCCATTTGTGTGTGCAGTCAAATGGTGATGATTGCACTCCACGTCCGATGTCGACCAACTTTGTGTGCTATCCAAGGGCTATGATGACATGCCAAGAGCAACGTCTTTCAACCGTGCGTGCTATCCAAGGGTTATGATGGTGTGCGACGCTCAACGTTGTCCAACCGTGTGTATTATCCAAGGGCTACGCAGGCATGCCACGCACTACTTTGTTTGACCGTGTGTGTTGTCCAAAGGAAATGATTGCATGCCACGCCCGACGTTGTCCGACCATTTGAACTGTCCGA
>NC_028638.1:24381338-24387175 GCF_001406875.1 Solanum pennellii
ACATAATCCGTTTGTGTGTGCAGTCCAAGGGCGATGATGGCATTCAACGCTCGACATCGTCTGACCGTGTGTGCTGTCCAAGGGCGATGATGGCATGCCACGGCCGACATCGTCAAACCCTGAGTTCGGTCCAAGGGACATAATCGCAAGCCACCTCTATTTCGTCCGACCATGTGTTTTCGAGGGCTATGATGGCATGATACTCATGACGTCTTCTGACTATCTGTGCAGTACAAGGGCGATGATGGCATATCACGCTCGACGTCGTTCGACCGTGTGTGCGGTCCAAGGGCTACTGTGGCTTTACACGCCCGACGTCGTCCGATCGTGTTTGCAGTCCAAGGTTGATGATAGCATACCACGCCTGACATCATCTTATCATGTGTGCTTACCAAAGGCGAAGATGGAATGCCAGGACCGACATCTTCCATCTATGTGTGCAGTCCAAGGGCAATGATGGCATGCCACGTCCGATGTCGACTGACCATGTGTGCTATCAAAGGGCTATGATGACATGCCCTGCGCAACGTCGTTCAGCCATGCGTGCTGTCCAAGGGTTATGATGGCGTGCAAGGCTCGACATCTTCCGATTGTGTGTGTTTTCCAAGGGCTACGCAGGCATGCCGCGCCGAACTTCGTATGATCGTGTGTGTTTTCCAAAGGCGATGATGGTATGCCACGCCCGACGTTGTCCGATTATGTGTTTTATCCAAGCGCATCGCAGGCATGCCGCGCCGAACTTCGTATGATCGTGTGTGTTTTCCAAAGGCGATGATGGTATGCCACGCCCGACGCTGTCCGATTATGTGTTTTATCCAAGCGCATCGCAGGCATGCCGCGCCGAACTTCGTATGATCGTGTGTGTTTTCCAAAGGCGATGATGGTATGCCACGCCCGACGCTGTCCGATTATGTGTTTTATCCAAGCGCATCGCAGGCATGCCGCGCCGAACTTCGTATGATCGTGTGTGTTTTCCAAAGGCGATGATGGTATGCCACGCCCGACGCTGTCCGATTATGTGTTTTATCCAAGCGCATCGCAGGCATGCCGCGCCGAACTTCGTATGATCGTGTGTGTTTTCCAAAGGCGATGATGGTATGCCACGCCCGACGCTGTCCGATTATGTGTTTTATCCAAGCGCATCGCAGGCATGCCGCGCCGAACTTCGTATGATCGTGTGTGTTTTCCAAAGGCGATGATGGTATGCCACGCCCGACGCTGTCCGATTATGTGTTTTATCCAAGCGCATCGCAGGCATGCCGCGCCGAACTTCGTATGATCGTGTGTGTTTTCCAAAGGCGATGATGGTATGCCACGCCCGACGCTGTCCGATTATGTGTTTTATCCAAGCGCATCGCAGGCATGCCGCGCCGAACTTCGTATGATCGTGTGTGTTTTCCAAAGGCGATGATGGTATGCCACGCCCGACGCTGTCCGATTATGTGTTTTATCCAAGCGCATCGCAGGCATGCCGCGCCGAACTTCGTATGATCGTGTGTGTTTTCCAAAGGCGATGATGGTATGCCACGCCCGACGCTGTCCGATTATGTGTTTTATCCAAGCGCATCGCAGGCATGCCGCGCCGAACTTCGTATGATCGTGTGTGTTTTCCAAAGGCGATGATGGTATGCCACGCCCGACGCTGTCCGATTATGTGTTTTATCCAAGCGCATCGCAGGCATGCCGCGCCGAACTTCGTATGATCGTGTGTGTTTTCCAAAGGCGATGATGGTATGCCACGCCCGACGCTGTCCGATTATGTGTTTTATCCAAGCGCATCGCAGGCATGCCGCGCCGAACTTCGTATGATCGTGTGTGTTTTCCAAAGGCGATGATGGTATGCCACGCCCGACGCTGTCCGATTATGTGTTTTATCCAAGCGCATCGCAGGCATGCCGCGCCGAACTTCGTATGATCGTGTGTGTTTTCCAAAGGCGATGATGGTATGCCACGCCCGACGCTGTCCGATTATGTGTTTTATCCAAGCGCATCGCAGGCATGCCGCGCCGAACTTCGTATGATCGTGTGTGTTTTCCAAAGGCGATGATGGTATGCCACGCCCGACGCTGTCCGATTATGTGTTTTATCCAAGCGCATCGCAGGCATGCCGCGCCGAACTTCGTATGATCGTGTGTGTTTTCCAAAGGCGATGATGGTATGCCACGCCCGACGCTGTCCGATTATGTGTTTTATCCAAGCGCATCGCAGGCATGCCGCGCCGAACTTCGTATGATCGTGTGTGTTTTCCAAAGGCGATGATGGTATGCCACGCCCGACGCTGTCCGATTATGTGTTTTATCCAAGCGCATCGCAGGCATGCCGCGCCGAACTTCGTATGATCGTGTGTGTTTTCCAAAGGCGATGATGGTATGCCACGCCCGACGCTGTCCGATTATGTGTTTTATCCAAGCGCATCGCAGGCATGCCGCGCCGAACTTCGTATGATCGTGTGTGTTTTCCAAAGGCGATGATGGTATGCCACGCCCGACGCTGTCCGATTATGTGTTTTATCCAAGCGCATCGCAGGCATGCCGCGCCGAACTTCGTATGATCGTGTGTGTTTTCCAAAGGCGATGATGGTATGCCACGCCCGACGTTGTCCGATTATGTGTTTTATCCAAGCGCATCGCAGGCATGCCGCGCCAGACATCGTCCTATCGTGTGTGTTGTACAAGGGCTATGAGGGTAGGCAACGCCCGACATTGTCCGACCGAGTGTGTTGTCCAAGGGATATGATGACATGCCATGCCCGACATCGTCCGATCCTGTGTATTGTCCAATGTCCATGAAGGCATGCCACGCCCGACGTCCTACGACCGTGTGTGCAGTTAAGTACCATGATGGCATGCCACGCCTAACATCGTTCGACCGTGTGTGCAGTACAAGGGTGATAATGGCAGCCATACTCGGTATCGTCTAACCGTGTGTGATGTCCAAGGGCCATGATGGCATGCCACACCCGAGGTCATCCGACTATGTGTGCTTTCCAAAGGAGATGATGGCATGCCACGCCTTACATCATTCGTCTGTGTGTGCAGTCAAAGGGCGATGATGGCATGCCACGTCCGACGTCGACCAACCATGTGTGCTGTCCTATTCTATGATGACATGCCACGCCCAACGTCGTTCAACTGTGAGTGTTGTCCAAGGGCTATGATGGCATGCCAAGTACGACGTCGTCCGACCGTGTGTGCTGTCCAAGGGCGATGATGGCATGCCACGCTCGACGTTGCATGACCATGTGTACTGTCCATGGGCGATGATCAAATGCCACGCCCGACATCGTTGATTCATGTCTAGAGTACAAGAGAGATGATGGCATGGAAAACCCGACCCTGTGTGCCTTCAAAAGGTGATGATGGCATGCCACGCCTAACGTCATCCGTCTCTATGTGTAGTCCAAGGGCAATGAAAGCATGCCATGCCCGACTTCAATCGACCGGGTGTGTTGTTCAAGGGCAATTATGACATGCCACGCCTAACGTCGTCCAACCATTTGTGTTGTCCAAGGACTTTGATGGCATGTCACGCCCGCCATCGTCCGACTGTGTGTGCTTCCGAAGTACTACGCGGGCATGCAACGCCTGACTTCATCCGACCTGTATGCTGTCCAAGGGTGATAATGGCATGCCACGCCTGATTTCGTCCGATCGTGTGTGCTGTCCAAGGGCTATGATGGCAGGCCACGCCCGACGTCGTCTGTTTGTTTGTGTAGTCCAAGGGCTATGATGGCATGCCACGCCCAACGTTATCCGGTCCTTTGTACTGTCCAAGGGACATGATGGCATGCCACGCCCGACGTCGTCCGACTGTGTGGGCAGTTAATTACCATGATATCGTGCCATGCCTAACATCGTCCGTCCGTATGTGCAGTCCAAGGGCGATGATGGCACGCCATACCCGACTTTGTCCGATCGTGTGTGCTGTCCAAGGACTTCGCAGGCATGCAAGGCCCGACTTCGTCACAACTATGTGATGTCCAAGGGCGATAATTGCATGCCACGCCCAACTTTGTCTGTTCGTTTGTTCGATTGGCATGCCACGTCCGAGGTCGACCTATTGTGTGTGCTATATAAGGTCTATGATGACATGCCATGCCCAACGTCGTCTGAGCTTGTGTGCTATACAAAGGCGATGATGGCATGCCATGCAGGATGTCGTTTGACCATGTGTGTTGTCTAAGGGCGATGATGATATGCCACGCCAGACGTCGTCATACCGTCTGTGATTTCTAAACGCTATGATTGCATTCCATGCCCGACATCGTCCATCTATGTGTGAAGTCCAAGGGCGATGACGGCATGCCACGCCCGACATCTTCCATTTGTGTGTGCAATCCAAGGACGATGATGATATGCCATCTCCGACATCGTCCGACCATGGGTGCGATCTAAGGTCCATAATGGCAAGCCACGCCCTCTATCGTCTGACCTATGTGTTGTCCAAGGGCGATAATGGCATGCCACTCCCAAATTCGTCCGTTCGTGTGTGTGGTAAAAGGGCGATTATGGCATGCCACGCCCGACATCGTCCGACTGTGTGTGCTGTCCAAGGGCTACGCAGGAATGCCACGCCCGATGTTGTTCGATCGTGTGTGTTGTCCAAGGGCTATGATGGCAGGCAACGCCCGATGTCGTCCGATCGTGTGTGTTTTCTAAGGGCTATGATGGCATGCCACGCCCGACGTATTCCAATCCTGTGTACTTTCCAAGGGCCATGATGAAAGGCCACGCCCGACGTCGTCCGACCGTGTGTGCGGTCCAAGAACAATGATGGCATGCCACGCCTGACATCGTCCGTCGGTGTGTACAGTCCAAGGGCGATGATGACATGCCATACCCCACTTCTTGTGACCGTATGTGTTGTCCAAAGTCTATGATATAAGCCACGCCCGATGTCATCCGACCGTGTGTGCTGTCCAAGGGCTACTCAAGCATCCCACGCCCGATGTTGGCCGACCGTGTCTGCAATCCAAGGGAGATAATGGAGAGCCACACCCGACGTCGGCTGACCATGTTTGATGTCCAAAGGCCATGATTGCATGCCACGCCCGACATCGTCCTACTATGTGTGATTTCCAAAGGTGATGATCGCATACCACGCCCAACATCGTCCGTTTGTGTGTCCACTCTAAGAGAGATGATGGCATGCTACGTCTTAGGTCAACCGATCATGTGTGCTGTCCAAGGGCTATGATGACATTCCATGCCGAACGTCGTTCAACCATGAGTGTTGTCCAAAATCTATGATTGCATACCACGCACGACGTCGTCCGACCATCTGTATTGATGAAGGGCTACGCGGGCATGCCACGCCTGACTTTGTTCTACCGTGTGTGTTGTCCAAGGGCGATGATGCATGCCACGACCGACATTTTTCAACCATGTGTATCATTCACGGGCGATGATGGTTTGCCATGCCCGTCATCGTTTATTCGTGTGTGCAGTATAAGAGCGAAGAATGCATGCCAAGACTGACGTCATCCGACATTGTATGTTGTTCAATGGCTATGATGAGACTGCCACGCCCAACATCGTCCATCTGTGTGTGCAGTCCAAGGGCGATGATGGCATGCCACGTTCGACATTGTCTGACCGTGCGTGCTGTCAAAGGTCCATAATGACAAGCCACGCCCTCTGTCGTTCGACCATATGTGTTCTCCAAGGGCTATGATGGCATTCCACGCACGATGTCGTCCGACCCTTTGTGCAGACCAAGGGCGATGATGGCATGCCACGCCTTACGTCTTCTGACCGTGTGTGCTTTCAAAAGGCGATGATGGAATGCAAGGCCCAACATCGTCCATCCGTGTGTGCAGTCCAAGAGCGATGATTGCA
>NC_028638.1:24391167-24396730 GCF_001406875.1 Solanum pennellii
ATGGCATGCCACGCCTTACATCATTCGTCTGTGTGTGCAGTCAAAGGGCGATGATGGCATGCCACGTCCGACGTCGACCGACTGTGTGTGCTGTCCTATTCTATGATGACATGCCATGCCCAACGTCGTTCAACTGTGAGTGTTGTCCAAGGGCTATGATGGCATGCCAAGTACGACGTGGTCGGAGCGTGTGTGCTGTCCAAGGGCGATGATGGCATGCCACGCTCGACGTTGTATGACCATGTGTACTGTACATGGGCGATCATCAAATGCCACGCCCGACATCGTTCATTCATGTCTACAGTACAAGAGAGATGATGGCATGGAAAACCCGACCCTGTGTGCCTTCAAAAGGTGATGATGGCATGCTACGCCTAACGTCATCCGTCTCTATGTGTAGTCCAAGGGCAATGATAGTATGCCATGCCCGACTGCAATCGACCGGGTGTGTTGTTCAAGGGAAATTATGACATGCCACGCCTAACGTCGTCCAACCAATTGTGTTGTCCAAGGGCTATGATGGCATGCCACGCCCGACGTCATCCGACCGTGTGTGCTTTCCAAGGGACATGATGGCATACCACGCTCGACGTCGTCCAACCATGTGGCCTTCCCAATGGCAATGATGGCATGCAACGCCAAACATCGTCCGTCTGTGTGTGCAGTCTAAGGGTAAGAAAGGCATGCCACACCCGACGTTGTCCGACTATGTGTCCTGTCCATGTGCCATGATGGCATGCCACGCCCGATGTCGTTCGACCATTTGTGCTGTCCAAGGACTTTGATGGCATGTCACGCCCGCCGTCGTCCGTCTGTGTGTGCTTCTGAAGTACTACGCGGGTATGCAACGCCTGACTTCATCCGACCTGTATGCTGTCCAAGGGTGATAATGGCATGCCCGCCCAATTTCGTCCGATCGTGTGTGCTGTCCAAGGGCTATGATGGCAGGCCACGCCCGACGTCGTTTGTTTGTTTGTGTTGTCCAAGGGCTATGATGGCATGCCACGCCCAACGTTATCCGATCCTTTGTACTGTCCAAGGGACATGATGGCATGCCACGCCCGACGTCGTCCGACTGTGTGGGCAGTTAATTACCATGATAGCGTGCCATGCCTAACATCGTCCGTCCGTATGTGCAGTCCAAGGGCGATGATGGCACGCCATACCCGACTTTGTCCGATCGTGTGTGCTGTCCAAGGACTACGCAGGCATGCAAGGCCCGACTTCGTCCAAGCTATGTGATGTCCAAGGGCGATAATTGCATGCCACGCCCAACTTTGTTTGTTCGTTTGTTCGATAAAATGGCGATGGTGGCATGCGACGCCCGACGTCTGAACGTGTGTGTAGTCCAAGTGCGATGATATCATGCCACGTCGACATCATCTTTCCGTGTGTGCTTTCCAAAGGCGATGTTGGAATGCCAGACCCAACATCGTCCATTTGTGTGTGCAGTCCAAGGGTGATGATGGCATGCCTTGCCCGATGTCGTCTTACCATGTGTGCTTTCCAAAGGCAATGATGGCATGCCATGCCCGACATCGTCCATCTGTGTGTGTGCAGTTGAAGGGCGATGATTGAATGGAACGGCTTACATCGTCCAACCATGTGTGATTTCCAAGGGCTACTCTAGCATTCTACTCCCGACATCATCTGACCGTGTGTGCAGTCCAAGGGCGATGATGGCATGCTACGCCCGACGTCGTTTGACTGTGTGTGCTTTCCAAAGGCGAAGATGGCATGCCACGCCCAACATCATCTATCTGTGTGTGCAGTCCAAGAGCGATGATGGCATGCCACGTCCGAGGTCGACTGATTGTTTGTGCTATCCAACGTCTATGATGACATTCGAGGCTTAATGTCATTCAACCGTGTGTGCTCTCCAAGGGATATTATGGCATGCCACGCCCGACGTCATCCAACCATCTATGATGTCCAATGGCAATGATGGTATGCAACGCCTGACGTTGTTTGACCATGTGTACTGTCCAAGGGCGATGATGGAATGCAACGCCCGACATCGTTTATTCGTTTGTGCAGTCCAAGGGCGATGATGACATGCCACGTCCGAGGTCGAGCTATTGTGTGTTCCATACAAGGGCTATGATGACATGCCACGCCCGACGTCGTCCGAGCGTGTGTGCTATCCAAAGGCGATGATGGCATGCCATGCCGCATGTCGTTTGACCATGTGTGCTGTCCAAGGGCGATGATGACATGCCAGGCGCGACGTCGTCATACCGTGTGTGATTTCTAATGGCTATGATGGCATGCCACGCTCGACATCCTCCCTCTGTGTGTGATGTCCAAGGGCGATGATGGCATGCCACGCCCGACATCGTCCATTTGTGTGTGCAATCCAAGGACGATGACGATATGCCATGTCCGACATCGTCCGACAGTGCGTGCGGTCTAAGGTCCATAATGGAAAGCCACGCCCTCTGTCGTCTGACCATATGTGTTTTCCAATGTCTATGATGGCATGCTACGCCCGACGTCGTCGGACTGTGTGTAGTCCAAGGGCGATGATGTCATGCCACCCCCAACGTCGTCCGACCGTGTGTGCTGTCCAAGGATTGTGTGGGCTTGCCTATCTTGACATCGTTCAATCATATGTTCTTTCCAAGAGCAATGATGGCATACCACGCCCGACGTAGTTCAACCGTGTGTGGTGTACTAGAGCGACGATGGCATGCCACGCCCGACTTTGTTCGATAGTGTGAGTTGTCCAACGGCTACACGGGCATGCCATGGTCGGCATTGTCCGACTGTGTGTACAGTCTAAGGGCCATGATGAAATACGATGCCCAATGTCGTCCTACCGTGTGTGCTGTCCAAGGGCCATAATGGCAAGCCACGCCCTATGTCGTCCGACCATGTGCATTTTCCATGGGCTATGATGGCATGCGACGCTCGACGTCGTCCGACTGTGTGTGCAGCCAAGGTCGATGATGGCATGCATCGTCCGACTTTGTCCGACCGTGTGTGCTGTCCAAGGGCTACTCAGGCATTCTACGTCCCGACGTCGTCCGACTGTGTGTGGAGTCCAAGGGTGATGATGGCATGCCACACCCAACGTCGTTTGACCGTGCGTGCTTTCCAAAGGCGATGAATGCATGCAACGCCCAATATCGTCCATCTGTGTGTGCAGTCCAAGGGCGATGATGGCATTCTACGCCCAACATTATCTGACCTCGTCCGACTCTGTGTGCTTTCAAAAGGCGATAATGGCTTGCCACGCCTGATGTTATTAGTCTACGTGCACTATCCAAGGGCGATGATGGCATGCCACGTCTAAGGTCGACCGACCGTGTGTAATATGCAACGGCAATATGACATTCCACGCCCAATGTCGTTCAACCGTGAGTGCTCTCTAAGGGCTATGATTGCATGCCACGCACTACATCGTCCGACCATATGTACTGTCGAAGGGCTACGTGGGCGTGCTACGCTCGACTTCGTTCGATCGTGTGAGCTGTCCAAGGATGATGATGGCATGCCACGCCCGACGTTGTACGACCATGTGTAATGTCAATGGGCGATGATGGAAAGCCACCCCGAGCATCGTTTATTCATATAAACAGTACAAGATCGATGATCGCATTCCAAGACCGACATCATCCGACCCTTTGTGCTTTCCAAAGGTGATGATGGCATGCCTTGCCTGACGTTATCCGTCTTTGTGTGTAGTCCATGGGCAATGATAGCATGCCACGCCCGACGTTGACCGACCGTGTGTGTTTTTCAAATGCAATGATTACATGCCACGCCTAATGTCGTCCAACCATGTGTGCTTTCAAAGGGCTATGATGACATTCCACGCACGATGTCGTGAGATCATGTGTGCTGTCGAAGAGCTACGTGGGCATGCCACGCTCGATTTTGTTCGATTGTGTATGATGTCCAAGGGCGATGATTGCATGACGCGCTCGACGTTGTATGACCATGTGTACTGTCCACGGGCGATGATGGAAAGCCACGCCGGACATCGTTCATTCGTATGTGCAGTACAAGAGTAATGATGGAATTCAAAGCCCGACATCATCCGGCCCAGTGTGCTTTCCAAAGGTGATGATGGCATGCCACGCCTGACGTCTTCCGTCTTTGTGTATAGTCCAAGGGCAATGATAGCATGCCATGCCCGACGTCGACTGACCGTGTGTGTTTTTCAAATGCTATGATGACATGCCACGCCTAATGTCGTCCAACAATGTGTGTTTTTAATGGGCTATGATGGCATTCCACGCACGATGTCGTGAGACCGTGTGTGCTGTCGAAGGGCTACGTTGGCATGCCACGCTCGATTTTGTTCAATCGTGTGTGCTGTCCAAGGGCAATGATGGCATGACATGCCCGACGTAGTATGACCATGTCTACAGTCCACGGGCGATGATGGAAAGCCATGCCCGACATCGTTCATTCGTATGTGCAGTACAAGAGTAATGATGGAATTCCAAGCCCGACATCATCCGGCCCAGTGTGCTTTCCAAAGGTGATGATGGCATGCCACGCCTGACGTCATTCGTCTTTGTGTATAGTCCAAGGGCAATGATAGCATGCCATGCCCGACGTCGACTGACCGTGTGTGTTTTTCAAATGCTATGATGACATGCCACGCCTAATGTCGTCCAACAATGTGTGTTTTTAAAGGGCTATGATGGCATTCCACACACGATGTCGTGAGACCGTGTGTGCTGTCGAAGGGTTACGTTGGCATGCCACGCTCGATTTTGTTCAATCGTGTGTGCTGTCCAAGGGCAATGATGGCATGACATGCCCGACGTAGTATGACTATGTGTACAGTCCACGCGCGATGATGGAAAGCCATGCCCGACATCGTTCATTCGTATGTGAAGTACAAGAGCGATGATGGAATGCCAAGCCCGACGTCGTCCGACCCTGTGTGCTTTCCAAAGGTGATGATGGCATGCCACGCCCGATGTCTTCTGACCGTGTGTGCTTTCCAAAGGCGATGATTGAATGCCAAGACCAAAATCGTCCATTCGTGTGTGCAGTCAAAGGGCGATGATGTCATGCCACGCCTGACGTAGTCTTACCGTGTATGCTTTCCAAAGGCGATGATGGCATGCCACGCCCGACATCGTCCATCTGTGTGTGCAGTCCAAGGGCGATGATAGCGTGCCACGTCCGACGTCGTCCAACTGGGCATGCTGTCCAAGGGCCATAATGGCAAGCCAAGCCTTATGTCTTCCGACCTTGTGCGTTTTCCAAGGGCTATGATGGCATGCTACGCTCGACGTCGTCCAACTATGTGTGCATTCTAAGGCAATGATGACATGCAACGTCAGGCGTCGTCTGACCGTGTGTGTTGTGCAAGGGCTACTCTGGCATTCTACCCCTGATGCCGTCCGACTGTCTGTGCAGTCCAAGGGCGATGATGGCATGACACGCCCAACGTCGTTTAACCATGCATGCTTTTCAAGGGCGATGATGGAATTCCATGCCCGACATCTTTCATTCGTGTGTGTAGTACAAGAGCGATGCTTGCATTCCATGGCCAATGTCGTTAGACATTATGTGTTGTCCAATGGCTATGATGACATGC
>NC_028638.1:24401239-24413505 GCF_001406875.1 Solanum pennellii
ACCGATGTCGTTAGACATTATGTGTTGTCCAATGGCTATGATGACATGCCACGTGCGATGTTGTCCGACCGTGTGTGCTGTCCAAGGGTTAGTCTGGCATTCCACGACCGACGTCGTCTGACCATGTTTGAACTCCAAGGGCGATAATGGCATGCCACGCCCGACGTTGTCATACCATGTGTGCTTTCTAAAGGCGATGTTGGCATGCCACGCCCGACAAAGTCCATCTGTGTGTGGAGTCCATGGGGGATGATGGCATGCTACGTCCGACATCGCTCGATTGGCGTGCGGTCCAAGGGACATAATGGCATGCCAAGTGCGACATCGTTCGACTGTGTGTGCACTCAAAGGGCGACGATGGAATGCCACCCTTGACGTTGTCCGGTCGTGTGTGCTGTCCAAGGGACACTCTTGCATTCAACGCCCGACGTCGTCTTGAACATGTGTGCAGTCCAAGGGAGATGATGGCATGCAACGCCCGATATTGTCTGACCGTGTGTGCTTCCCAAAGGCAATGATGGCATGCCACATTAGAGGTCGACCGATTGTGTGTGCTATCCAAGGGTTGTGTTAACATGCCACGCTTAATGTCATTCAACCGTGTGTGATGTCCAAGTGATATGATGGCATACAACGCCCGACGTCGTCCGACAATGTGTATTGCCCAAAGGCGATGATGGCATGCCACGCCTGACGTTGTTCGACCATGTGTAGTGTCAAAGGACGATGATAGAATGCCACGCCTGACATCGTTAAGCGATGATGGCATGCCACGTACAGGGTCCACCGATTGTGTGTGCTATCCAAGGGATATGATGACATGCCACGCTCATGGTCATTCAACCGTGTGTGTTGTACAAGGGCTATGATGGCATGCCATGCCCGACATTGTCCGACAGTGTGTGCTGTCGAAGGACTTTGATGGCATGTCACGCCCGTTGTCGTCCGACCATGTGTGCTGTCCATGGGCTACGCGGCCCGACTTCGTCTGACCTATGTGTTGTCACAGGGCGATAATGGCATGCCACTCCCAACTTCGTCCGTTCGTGTGTGTGGTAAAAGGGCGATTATGGCATGCCACGCCCGACATCGTCCGACTGTGTATGCTGTCCAAGTGCTACGCAGGAATGCCACGCCCGATGTTGTTCGATCGTGTGTGTTGTCCAAGGGCTATGATGGCAGGCAACGCCCGATGTCGTCCAATCGTGTGTGTTGTCCAAGGGATATCATTGCATTCCACGCCCGACGTATTCCAATCCTATGTACTTTCCAAGGACCATGATGAAAGGCCACGCCCGACGTCGTCCGACCGTGTGTGCAGTCCAAGGAGCATGATGGCATGCCACGCCTGACATCGTCCGTCGGTGTGTACAGTCCAAGGGCGATGATGGCATACCATACCCCACTTCGTCTGACCGTATGTGTTGTCCAAAGTCTATTATATAAGCCACGCCCGATGTCATCCGACCGTGTGTGCTGTCCAAGGGCTACTCAAGCATGCCACGCCCGATGTTGGCCAACCGTGTCTGCAATCCAAAGGAGATAACGGCGAGCCACACCCGACGTCGGCTGACCATGTTTGATGTCCAACGTCCATGATTGCATGCCACGCCCGACATCGTCTGACTATGTGTGATTTCCAAAGGTGATGATGGCATACCACGCCCGACATCGTCCGTTTGTGTGTACACTCCAAGAGAGATGATGGCATGCTACGTCTTAGGTCAACCGATCATGTGTGCTGTCCAAGGGCTATGATGACATGCCATGCCCAACGTCTTTCAACCGTGAGTGTTGTCCAAAATCTATGATGGCACACCACGCACGACGTAGTCCGACCATCTGTATTGAAGAAGGGCTACGCGGGCATGCCACGCCTGACTTTGTTCTACCGTGTGTGTTGTCCAAGGGCGATGATGCATGCCACGATCGACATTTTTCAACCATGTGTATCATTCACGGGCGATGATGGTTTGCCATGCCCGTCATCGTTTATTTGTGTGTGCAGTATAAGAGCGATGAATGCATGCCAAGACTGACGTCATCCGACATTTTGTGTTGTTCAATGGCTATGATTAGACTGCCACGCCCAACATCGTCCATCTTTGTGTGCAGTCCAAGGGCGATGATGGCATGCCACGTTCGACATTGTCTGACCGTGCGTGCGGTCGAAGGTCCATAATGGCAAGCCACACCATCTGTCGTCCGACCATATGTGTTCTCCAAGGGCTATGATGGCATTCCACGCCCGACGTCGTCCGACCCTATGTGCAGACCAAGGGCGATGATGGCATGCCACGCCTGACGTCTTCTTACCGTGTGTGCTTTCAAATGGCGATGATGGATTGCAAGGCCCAACATTGTCCATCCGTGTGTGTAGTCCAAGAGCGATGAATGCGTGCTACACCTGACGTCGTCTTACCGAGTGTGCTTTCCAAAGGCGATGATGGCATGCCACGCAAAACATCGTCGATCTGTATGTACAGTCCAAGGGCGATGATGGCATGACACATCAGACGTAGTCCTTCCGTGCATGTTGTCCAAGGGCCATAATGGCAAGCCACGCCCTATGTCGCCCAACCATGTGCGTTTTTCAAGGGCTATGATGGCATGCTATGCTCGACGTCGTCCGACTGAGTGTGCAATCCAAGGGCAATGATGGCATGCACGTCCGACTTCGTCCGACCGTGTGTGCTGTCCAAGGGCTACAAAGGCATTCTACGCCCGACGTCGTTCTACCGTGTGTGCAGTCCAAGGGCGATGACGGCATGCCACACCCAACGTTGTTTGACCGTGCGTGCTTTCCAAAGGCGATGATGGCATGCAACGCCCAACATCGTCCATCTGTGTGTGTAGTCCAAGGGCGATGATTGCATGCCACGTTCGAGGTCGACTGACTGTGTGTGCTATCCAAGGGCTATGA
Organism: Solanum pennellii; assembly: GCF_001406875.1. NCBI lineage: Eukaryota > Viridiplantae > Streptophyta > Magnoliopsida > Solanales > Solanaceae > Solanum > Solanum pennellii. The sequence goes on from NC_028638.1 coordinate 24,404,163, forward strand.
TGACATGCCACACTTAACGTCATTCAACCATGTGTGCTGTCCAAGGTCTATGATTGCATGCCACGCCCGACTTCGTATGAGCCTGTCGGCTGTCCTAGGGCTACGCAGGCATGCCAGGCTCGACGTTGTCCGAACATGTGTACTATCCAACAACGATGGTGGAATGCCACGCCCGATGTCGTCCGACATTATGTGTTGTCCAATGGCTATGATGATATGCCACGCGCGTCATTGTCCGACCGTGTGTGCTGTCCAAGGAATACTCTAGCATTCCACGACCGACGTTATCCGACCATATGTGTAGTCCAAGGGCGATGATGGCATGCCACGCCCGACATCGTCATACCATGTATGCTTTCTAAAGGTGATAATTGCATGCCACGCCCGAAATAGTCCATCTCTGTGTGGAGTCCATGGGCGATGATGGCATGCTACGTCCGACATTGTCTGACTGTGCGTGCGGTCCAAGGGACATAATGGCAATCCATGCCCGACGTCGTTTGATAGTGTGTGCAGTCCAAGGGCGACGATGGCATGCCAAGCTCGACGTCATCCGGTTGTATGTGCTGTCAAAGGGCTACTTTTGCATTCCACGCTCGACGTCGTCTGAACGTGTGTATAGTCAAAGGGCGATGATGTCATGCCACGCCGACGTCGTCTTTCCATGTGTGCTTTCCAAAGGAGATGTTGGAATGCCAGACCCAACATCATCCATTTGTGTGTGCAGTCCAAGGGCGATGATGGCATGCCATGCCCGATGTCGTCTTACCGTGTGTGCTTTCCAAAGGCAACGATGGCATGCCACGCCCGACACCGTCCATCTGTGTGTGTGCAGTTCAAAGGCGATGATGGAATGGCAGGCACGACATCGTCCAACCATGTGTGCTGTCCATGGGATGCTCTGCCATTCTACTCCAGACATCATCTGACCGTGTGTGCAGTCCTATGGCGATGATGGCATGCTACGCCCGACATCATTTGATTGTGTGTGCTTTCCAAAGGCGATGATGGCATGCCATGCCCGACATCATCCATCTGTGTGTGCACTCCAAGGGAGATGATGGCATGCCACGTCTGAGGTCGACTGATTGTGTGTGCTATCCAAGGTCTATGATGACATTCCAGGCTTAATGTCATTCAACCGTGTGTGCTCTCCAAGGGCTATTATCGCATGCCACGCTCGACGTCTTCCAACCGTCTATGATGTTCAAAGGCAATTATGGTATGCCACGCCTGACGTTTTTTTACCATGTGTACTGTCCATGGGCGATGATGGAATGCCACGCCCGACATCGTTCATTCGTGTGTGCAGTCCAAGGGCGATGATGGCATGCCACGTCCGAGATCGACCTATTGTGTGTGCTATACAAGGGCTATGATGACATTCCACGCCCGACGTCGTCCGAGCGTGTGTGCTATCCAAAGGCGATGATGGCATGCCATGCCGGATGTCGTTTTACCATGTGTGCTATCCAAGGGTGATGATGACATGCCACGCGCGACGTCGTCATACCGTGTGTGATTTCTAATGTCTATGATGGCATGCCACGCTCGACATCGTCCATCTGTGTGTGAAGTCCAAGGGCGATGATGGCATGCCACGCCCAAAATCGTCCATTTGTGTGTGCAATCCAAGGGCGATGATGATATGCCATGTCCAACATCGTCCGACGATGCGTGCGGTCTATGGTCCACAATGGCAAGCCACGCCCTCTGTCGTCTGACCGTATGTGTTTTCCAATCTCTATGATAGCATGCTATGCCCAACGTATTCCGACTGTGTGTAGTCCAAGGGCGATGATGTCATGCCACACCCGACGTCGTCCGACCGTGTGTGCTGTCCAAGGGCTACGTGGGCATGCCAATCTTAACTTCGTTCAATCGTGTGTTTTTCCAAGAGCAATGATGGCATACCACGCCCAACGTAGTCCAATCGTGTGTGGTGTCCTAGGGCGTCGATGGCATGCCACGACTGACTTTGTTCGAAAGTATGTGTTGTCCAACGGCTACACGGGCATGTCACGATCGACGTAGTCCTATTGTGTGTGCTTTCCAAAGGCCATAATTGCAAGCCACGCCCTATGTCGTCCAACCATGTGCATTTTCCAAGGGCTATGATGGCATGCAACATCCGACTTTGTCCTACCGTGTGTGCTGTCCAAGGGCTATTCAGGCATTCTACACCCGACATCGTCTGACTGTCTGTGGAGTCCAAGTGCGATGATGGCATGCCACGTCCGAGGTCGACTGACTGTGTGTGCTATCAAAGGGAGATGATGACATGCCACGCTTAACGTCATAATATCGTGTCTGCTGTTCAAGGGCTATGATTGCATGCCACGCCCGACGTTGTCTGACCGTGTCGGCTGTCCAAGGGCTACTCTAGCATTCTACGCCCGACATTATCTGACCGTGTGTGCAGTCCAAGGGCGATGATGGCATGCCACGTCCAAGGTTGACAGATGTGTGTGCTATCCAAGGTCAATGATGACATGCTAGGATTAATGTCATTCAACCGTGTGTGCTGTCCAATGGCTATTATGGCATGCCACGCCCGAGGTCGTCCAACCGTCTATCATGTCCAAAGGCAATGATGTTATGCCATGCATGACGTTGTCTAACCATATGTACTGTCCAAGGGCAATGTTGGAATGACACCCCCGATATTGTTCATTCGTGTGTGCAGTCCAAGGGCGATGATGGCATGCCACGTCCAAGGTCAACCTATTTGTGTGCTATATAAAAGCTATGATGACATGCCACGCCCGACGTCGTCTAAGCGTGTGTGCTATCCAAAGGCGATGATGGCATGCTATGCTCGAAGTCATTCGGTTGTATGTGCTGTCAAAGGGCTACTTTTGCATTCCACGCCCGACGTCGTCTGAACGTGTGTGTAGTCAAAGGGCGATGATGTCATGCTACGTGGGCATGCCAAACTTGACTTCATTCGATCGTGTGTGCTTTCCAAGAGCGATGATGGCGTGCCGCACCCGACAACGTCCATATGTGTGTGCATTCCAAGGGCGAGATGGCATGCCACGTCCGACATCGTCTACCGTGCATTCGATCCAAGGGCCATATTGTCAAGTCACGCTCTATTTCGTCTGACCATATGTGTTTTCCAAGGGCTATGATGGCATGCTATTCCCGACGTCGTCCGACTGTCTGTGCATTCTAATGACGATGATGGCATGCTACTCCTGACATCGTCCGACTGTCTATGCAGTCCAACAACGATGATGGCATGTCGTTCTCGACGTCATCCGACCATGTGGGCTGTCCAAGGGATACTTTGGATTTCCACGCCCGACATCGTCTGATCGTGTGTGCAGTCCAAAGGCGATGATGGCATGCCACGCCCTACGTCGTCCGAAAGTGTGTGAAGTCCATTGACTACGCGAGCATGCCACACCCGACGTAGTCCGACCGTGTGTTTTTTCCAAGAGCCATGATGGCATACCTTGCCTGACGTCGTTCTACTGTGTGTGTTGTCCAGGGACTATGATGGCATGACACGCCTGACGTCTTCCAACTATGTGTGATGTCCAAGGGCCACGATATCCAGATACGCCCGATGCCATCTAACTGGGTGTGTTTTGCAAGGGCTATAATGGCATGCCATGGCCGACGTCGTCTATGTGTGTGCAGTAGAAGGGCGATGATGGCATGCCACGCCCAACATCGTTTGACCATGTGTGCTGCCCAGGGCTATGATGAACAGCCACGCTCGAAGTCTTCCAATTGTTTGTGATGTCCAAGGGCTATAATTGCATGCCACGCTCGACGTCGTCCGATCGTGTGTCTTGTAAAAGGGCAATGACGAAATTCTATGCCTGATTTCGTCGGACCGTATGTGTTGTCCAAGGGAGATGATGATATAATACACCCACATAATCCGTTTGTGTGTGCAGTCCAAGGGCGATGATGGCATTCAACGCTCGACATCGTCTGACCGTGTGTGCTGTCCAAGGGCGATGATGGCATGCCACTTCCGACATCGTCAAACCCTGAGTTCGGTCCAAGGGCCATAATCACAAGCCACCTCTATTTCGTCCAACCATGTGTTTTTTGAGGGCTATGATGGCATGATACTCATGACGTCTTCTGACAGTCTGTGCAGTACAAGGGCGATGCTGGCATATCACGCTCGACGTTGTTCGACCGTGTGTGCGGTCCAAGGGCTACTGTGGCTTTCCACGCCCGACGTCGTCCGACCGTGTTTGCAGTCCAAGGTTTATGATAGCATACCACGCTTGACATCATCTTATCATGTGTGCTTTCCAAAGGCGAAGATGGAATGCCAGGACCGACATCTTCCATCTATGTGTGCAGTCCAAGGGCGATGATGGCATGCCACGTCCGATGTCGACCGACCGTGTGTGCTATCAAAGGGCTATGATGACATGCCCTGCGCAACGTCGTTCAGCCATGTGTTGTCCAAGGGTTATGATGGCGTGCAAGGCTCGACATCTTTCGACTGTGTGTGTTTTCCAAGGGCTACGCAGGCATGCCGCGCCGAACTTCGTTCGATCATGTGTGTTGTCCAAAGGCGATGATGGCATGCCACGCCCGACGTTGTCCGATTATGTTTTTTATCCAAGCGCAACGCAGGAATGCCACGCCCGACATCGTCCTATCGTGTGTGTTGTACAAGGGCTATGAAGGTAGGCAACGCCCGACATTGTCCGACCGAGTGTGTTGTCCAAGGGATATGATGACATGCCACACCCGACGTCCTACGACCGTGTGTGACGTTAAGTACCATGATGGCATGCCACGCCTAACATCGTTCGACCGTGTGTGCAGTCCAAGGGTGATAATGGAAGCCATACTCGATATCGTCTAACCGTGTGTGATGTCCAAGGGCCATGATGGCATGCCACACCCGAGGTCATCCGACTATGTGTACTTTCCAAAGAAGATGATGGCATGCCACGCCTTACATCATTCGTCTGTGTGTGCAGTCAAAGGGCGATGATGGCATGCCACGTCCGACGTCGACCGACCGTGTGTGATGTCCTATTCTATGATGACATGCCACGCCCAACGTCGTTCAACTGTGAGTGTTGTCCAAGGGCTATGATGGCATGCCAAGTACGACGTCGTCCGACCGTGTGTGCTGTCCAAGGGCGATGATGGCATGCCACGCTCGACGTTGCATGACCATGTGTACTGTCCATGGGCGATGATCAAATGCCACGCCCGACATCGTTCGTTCATGTCTACAGTACAAGAGATATGATGGCATGGAAAACCCGACCCTTTGTGCCTTCAAAAGGTGATGATGGCATGCCACGCCTAACGTCATCCGTCTCTATGTGTAGTCCAAGGGCAATGATAGCATGCCATGCCCGACCTCAATCGACCGAGTGTGTTGTTCAAGGGCAATTATGACATGCCACGCCTAACGTCGTCCAACTAATTGTGTTGTCCAAGGGATATGATGGCATGACACGCCCGATGTCATCCGACCGTGTGTGCTTTCCAAGGGACATGATGGCATACCACGCTCGACGTCGTCCAACCATGTGTCCTTCCCAATGGCAATAATGGCATGCAACACCAAACATCGTCCGTCTGTGTGTGCAGTCTAAGGGTAAGAAAGGCATGCCACACCCGACGTTGTCCGACTATGTGTCCTGTCCATGTGCCATGATGGCATGCCACGCCCGATGTCGTTCGACCATTTGTGTTGTCCAAGGACTTTGAGGGCATGTCACGCCCGCAGTCGTCCGACTGTGTGTGCTTCCGAAGTACTACGCGGGCATGCAACGCCTGACTTCATCCGACCTGTATGCTGTCCAAGGATGATAATGGCATGCCACGCCCGATTTCGTCCGATCGTGTGTGCTTTCCAAGGGCAATGATGGCAGGCCTTGCCCGACGTCGTCTGTTTGTTTGTGTTCTCCAAGGGCTATGATTGCATTCCACGCCCAACGTTGTCCGATCCTTTGTACTGTCCAAGGGACATGATGGCATGCCACGACCGACGTCGTCCGACTGTGTGGGCAGTTAATTACCATGATAGCGTGCCATGCCTAATATCGTCCGTCCGTATGTGCAGTCCAAGGGCTATGATGGCACGCCATACCCGACTTTGTCCGATCGTGTGTGCTGTCCAAGGACTACGCAGGCATGCAAGGCCCGACTTCGTCCAAGCTATGTGATGTCCAAGGGCGATAATTGAATGCCACGCCCAACTTTGTCTATTCGTTTGTTCGATAAAATGGCTATGATGGCATGCGACGCCCGACATCGTCCTACAGTGTGTGTTGTGCAAGGGCTACGAAGGCATGCCACTCCCGACGTTGTCTGATTGTGTGTGCTGCCCAAGGCTATGATGGCAGGCCACACCCGACGTCGTCTTATTGTGTGTGTTGTCCAAGTTCTATGATGGCATGCCACACCCGATGTCGTCTTATTCTGTTAATTGTTGAAGAGTGATGATGGCATGCCACGCCCGACGTCGTCCGACCATGTGTGAAGTCCAATGACCATTATGGCATGACATGCCTGACATCGTCCGTCTGTGTGTGCAGTCCAAAGGTGATGATGGCATGTCATACCCGACTTAGTCCGACCGTGTGTGTTGTCCAAAGGATATGATGACATACCATGCCCGACGTCGTCCGACCGTGTGTGCTGTCCAAGGGCTATGATGTAAGCCACGCCTGACGTTGCCCGACCGTGTGGGCAGTCCAAGGTCGATAATGGCATGCCACATCCAATGTCGTCTTACCGTGTGTGATGTCCAAGGGCCATGATGGCATGCCACATCCGATGTTGTCCGACTCTGTGTGCTTTAAAAAGGAGATAATGGCTTTCCCCGCCTGATGTTATTAGTCTATGTGCAATTTTCCAACGGCGATGATGGCATGCCACGTCCAAGGTCGACCGACCGTGTGTGCTATCCTAGGGCTATATGACATTCCATGCCCAACGTCGTTCAACCGTGAGTGCTCTCTAAGGGCTACGTGGGCGTGCTACGCTCGACTTCGTTCGATCGTGTGAGCTGTCCAAGGATGAAAAATGGCATGCCACGCCCGACGTTGTACGACCATGTGTACTGTCATTGGGCGATGATGGAAAGCCACCCCCAGCATCGCTTATTCGTATGTGCAGTACAAGAGCGATGATCGCTTTCCAAGACCGACATCAACCGACCCTTTGTGCTTTCCAAAGGTGATGATGGCATGCCATGCCTAACATCATCCGTCTCTGTGGGTAGTCCATGGGCAATGATAGCATGCCACGCGCGACATTGACCGACTGTTTGTGTTTTTCAAATGCAATGATTACATGCCACGCCTAATGTCGTCCAACCATGAGTGTTTTCAAAGGGCTATGATGGAATTCCATGCACGATGTCGTTAGATCGTGTGTGCTGTCGAAGAGCTACGTGAGCATGCCACGCTCGACTTTGTTCGATCGCGTATGATGTCCAAGGGCGATGATTGCATGACACGCTCGACGTTGTATGACCATGTGTACTATCCACGGGCGATGATGGAAAGCCACGCCCGACATCGTTCATTCGTATGTGCAGTACAAAAGTAATGATGGAATTCCAAGCCCGACATCATCCGGCCCAGTGTGCTTTCCAAAGGTGATGATGGCATGCCACGCCTGACATCATTCGTCTTTCTATATAGTCCAAGGGCAATGATAGCATGCCTTGCCCGACGTCGATTGACTGTGTGTGTTTTTCAAATGCTATGATGACATGCCACGCCTAATGTCGTCCAACAATGTGTGTTTTTAAAGGGCTATGATGGCATTCCACGCACGATGTCGTGAGACCGTATGTGCTATCGAAGGGCTACGTGGGCATGCCACGCTCGATTTTGTTCAATCGTGTGTGTTATCCAAGGGCGATGATGGCATGACACGCCCAACGTAGTATGACAATGTGTACAGTCCACGGGCAATGATTGAAAGCCAAGCCCGACATCGTTCATTCGTATGTGCAGTACAAGAGCGATGATGGAATGCCAAGCCCGACGTCATCCGACCCTGTGTGCTTTCCAATGGTGATGATGGCATGCCACGCCCGACGTCTTCTCACTGTGTGTGCTTTCCAAAGGCGATGATGGAATGCCAGGACCATAATCGTCCATTCGTGTGTGCAGTCCAAGGGCGATGATGGCATGCCACGCCTTACAGTCTTACCGTGTATGCTTTCAAAAGGCGATGATGGCATGCCACGCCCGACATCGTCCATCTGTGTGTGCAGTCCAAGGGCGATGATGGCGTGCCACGTCTGACGTCGTCCAACCGTGCATGCTGTCCAAGGGCCATAATGGCAAGCAAAGCCTTATGTCATCCGACCTTATGCGTTTTCCAAGGGCTATGATGACATGCTACGCTCGACGTCGTCCAACTATGTGTTCATTCTATGGGCAATGATGTCATGCAACGTCAGGAGCCGTCCGACCGTGTGTGCTGTGCAAGGGCTACTCTGGCATTCTACGCCCGATGTCGTCCGACTGTCTGTGCAGTCCAAGGGCGATGATGGCATGACACGCCCAATGTCGCTTGACCATGCATGCTTTCCAAGGGCGATGATGGAATGCCATGCCCGACATCGTTCATTCGTGTGTGTAGTACAAAAGCGATGCTTGCATGCCACGACCGATGTAGTTAGACATTATGTGTTGTCCAATGGCTATGATGACATGCCACGTGCGATGTTGTCCGACCGTGTGTGCTGTCCAAGGGTTACTCTGGCATTCTACGACCGACGTCGTCCGACCATGTTTGCATTCCAAGGGAGATGATGGCATGCCACGCCCGACGTTGTCATACCATGAGTGCTTTCTAAAGGCGATAATGGCATGCCATGCCCGACAAAGTCCATCTGTGTGAAGAGTCCATTGGTGATGATGGAATGCTATGTTCAACATTGTTTGATTGGCATGCGGTACAAGGGCCATAATGCCAATCCAAGCCCGACGTCGTTTGATAGTGTGTGCAGTCCAAGGGCGACGATGGCAAGCCAAGCTCGACGTCATCCGGTTGTGTGTGCTGTCAAAGGGATACTCTTGCATTCCACGCCCAACGTCCGACCGTGTGTGCTGTCCAAGGATTACGTGGGCATGCCAATCTTGACTTTGTTCAATCGTATGTTCTTTCCAAGAGCAATGATGGCATACCACGCCCGACGTAGTGCAACAGTGTGTGGTGTCCTAGGGCGACGATGGCATGCCACGCCCGACTTTGTTCGACAGTGTGCGTTGTCCAACGGCTACACGGGCATGCCACGATCGACATGGTCCGACCGTGTGCACAGTCTAAGGGCCATGATGAAATACGATGCCCGATGTCGTCCTACCGTGTGTGCTGT
>NC_028638.1:24414378-24432337 GCF_001406875.1 Solanum pennellii
TGTGTACAGTCTAAGGGCCATGATGAAATACGATGCCCGATGTTGTCCTACCGTGTGTGTTGTCCAAGGGCCATAATGGAAAGCCACGCCCTATGTCGTCTGAACATGTGCATTTTCCATGGGCTATGAAGGCATGCTACGCTCGACGTCGTCCGACTGTGTGTGCAGTCCAAGGGCGATGATGGCATGCAACGTCCGACTTTGTCCAACCATGTGTGCTGTCCAAGGGATACTCAGGCATTCTACGCCCCGACGTTGTCCGACTGTGTGTGGAGTCCAAGGGTGATGATGGCATGCCACACCCAATGTCATTTCNGCGATGATGGCATGCAACGCCCAATGTCGTCCATCTGTGTGTGCAGTCCAAGGGCGATGATGGCCTGCCACGTTCAAGGTCGACTGACAGTGTGTGCTATCAAAGGGCTATGATGACATGCCACGCTTAACGTCATTATATCGTCTGTGCTATCCAAGGGATATGATTGCATGCCACGCCCGACGTCGTCTGACCTTGTCGGCTGTCCAAGGGCTACTCTGGCATTCTACGCCCAACATTATCTGACCGTGTGTGCAGTCTAAGGGCGATGATGGCATGCCACGCCCGACGTCGTTTGACTGTGTGTGCTTTCCAAAGGTGATGATGGCATGCCACAACCGACATCGTCCATTTCTGTGTGCAGTCTAAGGGCGATGATGGCATGCCACGCCCGACGTCGTTTGACTGTGTGTGCTTTCCAAAGGTGATGATGGCATGCCACAACCGACATCGTCCATTTCTGTGTGCAGTCTAAGGGCGATGATGGCATGCCACGCCCGACGTCGTTTGACTGTGTGTGCTTTCCAAAGGTGATGATGGCATGCCACAACCGACATCGTCCATTTCTGTGTGCAGTCTAAGGGCGATGATGGCATGCCACGCCCGACGTCGTTTGACTGTGTGTGCTTTCCAAAGGTGATGATGGCATGCCACAACCGACATCGTCCATTTCTGTGTGCAGTCTAAGGGCGATGATGGCATGCCACGCCCGACGTCGTTTGACTGTGTGTGCTTTCCAAAGGTGATGATGGCATGCCACAACCGACATCGTCCATTTCTGTGTGCAGTCTAAGGGCGATGATGGCATGCCACGCCCGACGTCGTTTGACTGTGTGTGCTTTCCAAAGGTGATGATGGCATGCCACAACCGACATCGTCCATTTCTGTGTGCAGTCTAAGGGCGATGATGGCATGCCACGCCCGACGTCGTTTGACTGTGTGTGCTTTCCAAAGGTGATGATGGCATGCCACAACCGACATCGTCCATTTCTGTGTGCAGTCTAAGGGCGATGATGGCATGCCACGCCCGACGTCGTTTGACTGTGTGTGCTTTCCAAAGGTGATGATGGCATGCCACAACCGACATCGTCCATTTCTGTGTGCAGTCTAAGGGCGATGATGGCATGCCACGCCCGACGTCGTTTGACTGTGTGTGCTTTCCAAAGGTGATGATGGCATGCCACAACCGACATCGTCCATTTCTGTGTGCAGTCTAAGGGCGATGATGGCATGCCACGCCCGACGTCGTTTGACTGTGTGTGCTTTCCAAAGGTGATGATGGCATGCCACAACCGACATCGTCCATTTCTGTGTGCAGTCTAAGGGCGATGATGGCATGCCACGCCCGACGTCGTTTGACTGTGTGTGCTTTCCAAAGGTGATGATGGCATGCCACAACCGACATCGTCCATTTCTGTGTGCAGTCTAAGGGCGATGATGGCATGCCACGCCCGACGTCGTTTGACTGTGTGTGCTTTCCAAAGGTGATGATGGCATGCCACAACCGACATCGTCCATTTCTGTGTGCAGTCTAAGGGCGATGATGGCATGCCACGCCCGACGTCGTTTGACTGTGTGTGCTTTCCAAAGGTGATGATGGCATGCCACAACCGACATCGTCCATTTCTGTGTGCAGTCTAAGGGCGATGATGGCATGCCACGCCCGACGTCGTTTGACTGTGTGTGCTTTCCAAAGGTGATGATGGCATGCCACAACCGACATCGTCCATTTCTGTGTGCAGTCTAAGGGCGATGATGGCATGCCACGCCCGACGTCGTTTGACTGTGTGTGCTTTCCAAAGGTGATGATGGCATGCCACAACCGACATCGTCCATTTCTGTGTGCAGTCTAAGGGCGATGATGGCATGCCACGCCCGACGTCGTTTGACTGTGTGTGCTTTCCAAAGGTGATGATGGCATGCCACAACCGACATCGTCCATTTCTGTGTGCAGTCTAAGGGCGATGATGGCATGCCACGCCCGACGTCGTTTGACTGTGTGTGCTTTCCAAAGGTGATGATGGCATGCCACAACCGACATCGTCCATTTCTGTGTGCAGTCTAAGGGCGATGATGGCATGCCACGCCCGACGTCGTTTGACTGTGTGTGCTTTCCAAAGGCGATGATGGCATGCCACAACCGACATCGTCCATTTCTGTGTGCAGTCTAAGGGCGATGATGGCATGCCACATCTGAGGTTGACTGATTGTGTATGCTATCCAAGGTCTATGATGACATGCGAGGCTTAATTTCATTCAACCGTGTGTGCTGTCCAACGTATATTATGGCATGCCACGCCCGACGTCGTTTGACTGTGTGTGCTTTCCAAAGGCGATGATGGCATGCCACACCAAACGTCGTTTGACCGTGCGTGCTTTCCAAAGGCGATGATGGCATGCCACACCCAACGTCGTTTGACCGTGCGTGCTTTCCAAAGGCGATGATGGCATGCCACACCCAACGTCGTTTGACCGTGCGTGCTTTCCAAAGGCGATGATGGCATGCCACACCCAACGTCGTTTGACCGTGCGTGCTTTCCAAAGGCGATGATGGCATGCCACACCCAACGTCGTTTGACCGTGCGTGCTTTCCAAAGGCGATGATGGCATGCCACACCCAACGTCGTTTGACCGTGCGTGCTTTCCAAAGGCGATGATGGCATGCCACACCCAACGTCGTTTGACCGTGCGTGCTTTCCAAAGGCGATGATGGCATGCCACACCCAACGTCGTTTGACCGTGCGTGCTTTCCAAAGGCGATGATGGCATGCCACACCCAACGTCGTTTGACCGTGCGTGCTTTCCAAAGGCGATGATGGCATGCCACACCCAACGTCGTTTGACCGTGCGTGCTTTCCAAAGGCGATGATGGCATGCCACACCCAACGTCGTTTGACCGTGCGTGCTTTCCAAAGGCGATGATGGCATGCCACACCCAACGTCGTTTGACCGTGCGTGCTTTCCAAAGGCGATGATGGCATGCCACACCCAACGTCGTTTGACCGTGCGTGCTTTCCAAAGGCGATGATGGCATGCCACACCCAACGTCGTTTGACCGTGCGTGCTTTCCAAAGGCGATGATGGCATGCCACACCCAACGTCGTTTGACCGTGCGTGCTTTCCAAAGGCGATGATGGCATGCCACACCCAACGTCGTTTGACCGTGCGTGCTTTCCAAAGGCGATGATGGCATGCCACACCCAACGTCGTTTGACCGTGCGTGCTTTCCAAAGGCGATGATGGCATGCCACACCCAACGTCGTTTGACCGTGCGTGCTTTCCAAAGGCGATGATGGCATGCCACACCCAACGTCGTTTGACCGTGCGTGCTTTCCAAAGGCGATGATGGCATGCCACACCCAACGTCGTTTGACCGTGCGTGCTTTCCAAAGGCGATGATGGCATGCCACACCCAACGTCGTTTGACCGTGCGTGCTTTCCAAAGGCGATGATGGCATGCCACACCCAACGTCGTTTGACCGTGCGTGCTTTCCAAAGGCGATGATGGCATGCCACACCCAACGTCGTTTGACCGTGCGTGCTTTCCAAAGGCGATGATGGCATGCCACACCCAACGTCGTTTGACCGTGCGTGCTTTCCAAAGGCGATGATGGCATGCCACACCCAACGTCGTTTGACCGTGCGTGCTTTCCAAAGGCGATGATGGCATGCCACACCCAACGTCGTTTGACCGTGCGTGCTTTCCAAAGGCGATGATGGCATGCCACACCCAACGTCGTTTGACCGTGCGTGCTTTCCAAAGGCGATGATGGCATGCCACACCCAACGTCGTTTGACCGTGCGTGCTTTCCAAAGGCGATGATGGCATGCCACACCCAACGTCGTTTGACCGTGCGTGCTTTCCAAAGGCGATGATGGCATGCCACACCCAACGTCGTTTGACCGTGCGTGCTTTCCAAAGGCGATGATGGCATGCCACACCCAACGTCGTTTGACCGTGCGTGCTTTCCAAAGGCGATGATGGCATGCCACACCCAACGTCGTTTGACCGTGCGTGCTTTCCAAAGGCGATGATGGCATGCCACACCCAACGTCGTTTGACCGTGCGTGCTTTCCAAAGGCGATGATGGCATGCCACGCCCGACGTCGTCTGACCTTGTCGGCTGTCCAAGGGCTACTCTGGCATTCTACGCCCAACATTATCTGACCGTGTGTGCAGTCCAAGGGCGATGATGGCATGCCACGCCCGACGTCGTTTGACTGTGTGTGCTTTCCAAAGGTGATGATGGCATGCCACAACCGACATCGTCCATTTCAGTGTGCAGTCTAAGGGCAATGATGGCATGCCACGTCCGAGGTTGACTGATTGTGTGTGCTATCCAAGGGCTATGATGACATGCCACGCCCGACGTCGTCTGAGCGTGTGTGCTATACAAAGGCGATGATGGCATGCCACACCCAACGTCGTTTGACCGTGCGTGCTTTCCAAAGGCGATGATGGCATGCCACACCCAACGTCGTTTGACCGTGCGTGCTTTCCAAAGGCGATGATGGCATGCCACACCCAACGTCGTTTGACCGTGCGTGCTTTCCAAAGGCGATGATGGCATGCCACACCCAACGTCGTTTGACCGTGCGTGCTTTCCAAAGGCGATGATGGCATGCCACACCCAACGTCGTTTGACCGTGCGTGCTTTCCAAAGGCGATGATGGCATGCCACACCCAACGTCGTTTGACCGTGCGTGCTTTCCAAAGGCGATGATGGCATGCCACACCCAACGTCGTTTGACCGTGCGTGCTTTCCAAAGGCGATGATGGCATGCCACACCCAACGTCGTTTGACCGTGCGTGCTTTCCAAAGGCGATGATGGCATGCCACACCCAACGTCGTTTGACCGTGCGTGCTTTCCAAAGGCGATGATGGCATGCCACACCCAACGTCGTTTGACCGTGCGTGCTTTCCAAAGGCGATGATGGCATGCCACACCCAACGTCGTTTGACCGTGCGTGCTTTCCAAAGGCGATGATGGCATGCCACACCCAACGTCGTTTGACCGTGCGTGCTTTCCAAAGGCGATGATGGCATGCCACACCCAACGTCGTTTGACCGTGCGTGCTTTCCAAAGGCGATGATGGCATGCCACACCCAACGTCGTTTGACCGTGCGTGCTTTCCAAAGGCGATGATGGCATGCCACACCCAACGTCGTTTGACCGTGCGTGCTTTCCAAAGGCGATGATGGCATGCCACACCCAACGTCGTTTGACCGTGCGTGCTTTCCAAAGGCGATGATGGCATGCCACACCCAACGTCGTTTGACCGTGCGTGCTTTCCAAAGGCGATGATGGCATGCCACACCCAACGTCGTTTGACCGTGCGTGCTTTCCAAAGGCGATGATGGCATGCCACACCCAACGTCGTTTGACCGTGCGTGCTTTCCAAAGGCGATGATGGCATGCCACACCCAACGTCGTTTGACCGTGCGTGCTTTCCAAAGGCGATGATGGCATGCCACACCCAACGTCGTTTGACCGTGCGTGCTTTCCAAAGGCGATGATGGCATGCCACACCCAACGTCGTTTGACCGTGCGTGCTTTCCAAAGGCGATGATGGCATGCCACACCCAACGTCGTTTGACCGTGCGTGCTTTCCAAAGGCGATGATGGCATGCCACACCCAACGTCGTTTGACCGTGCGTGCTTTCCAAAGGCGATGATGGCATGCCACACCCAACGTCGTTTGACCGTGCGTGCTTTCCAAAGGCGATGATGGCATGCCACACCCAACGTCGTTTGACCGTGCGTGCTTTCCAAAGGCGATGATGGCATGCCACACCCAACGTCGTTTGACCGTGCGTGCTTTCCAAAGGCGATGATGGCATGCCACACCCAACGTCGTTTGACCGTGCGTGCTTTCCAAAGGCGATGATGGCATGCCACACCCAACGTCGTTTGACCGTGCGTGCTTTCCAAAGGCGATGATGGCATGCCACACCCAACGTCGTTTGACCGTGCGTGCTTTCCAAAGGCGATGATGGCATGCCACACCCAACGTCGTTTGACCGTGCGTGCTTTCCAAAGGCGATGATGGCATGCCACACCCAACGTCGTTTGACCGTGCGTGCTTTCCAAAGGCGATGATGGCATGCCACACCCAACGTCGTTTGACCGTGCGTGCTTTCCAAAGGCGATGATGGCATGCCACACCCAACGTCGTTTGACCGTGCGTGCTTTCCAAAGGCGATGATGGCATGCCACACCCAACGTCGTTTGACCGTGCGTGCTTTCCAAAGGCGATGATGGCATGCCACACCCAACGTCGTTTGACCGTGCGTGCTTTCCAAAGGCGATGATGGCATGCCACACCCAACGTCGTTTGACCGTGCGTGCTTTCCAAAGGCGATGATGGCATGCCACACCCAACGTCGTTTGACCGTGCGTGCTTTCCAAAGGCGATGATGGCATGCCACACCCAACGTCGTTTGACCGTGCGTGCTTTCCAAAGGCGATGATGGCATGCCACAACCGACATCGTCCATTTCAGTGTGCAGTCTAAGGGCAATGATGGCATGCCACGTCCAAGGTCGACCTATTGTGTGTGCTATATAAGGGATGTGATGACATGCCACGCCCGACGTCGTCTGAGCGTGTGTGCTATACAAAGGCGATGATGGCATGCCATGCCGGATGTCGTTTGACCATGTGTGCTGTCTAAGGGAGATGATGATATGCCACGCCAGACGTCGTCATACCGTGTGTGATTTCTAAAGGCTATGATGGCATTCCATGCCCGACATCGTCCATCTATGTGTGAAGTCCAAGGGCGATGACGGCATGCCACGCCCGACATCGTCCATTTGTGTGTGCAATCCAAGGACGATGATGATATGCCATGACCGACATCGTCTGACCATGCGTGCGATCTAAGGTCCATAATGGCAAGCCACGCCCTCTGTCGTCTGACCATATGTGTTTTCCAAGTTCTATGATGGCATGCTATGCTCAACGTCGTCCGACTGTGTGTAGTCAAAGGGCGATGATGTCATGCCACGCCCGACATCGTTCGACCGTGTGCGCTGTCCAAGGGCTACGTGGGCATGCCAATCTTGAGTTCGTTCAATCGTGTGTTCTTTCCAAGAGCGATGATGGCATGCCACGTTTGTGGTAGTCCAACCTTGTGTGGTGTCCTAGGGCAATGATGGCATGCAACGCACGACTTTGTTCGACAGTGTGTGTTGTCCAACGGCTACACAGGCATGCCACGGTCGACGTGGTTCGACCGTGTGTACAGTCTAAGGGCCATGAGGGAATGCGACGCCCGACGTCGTCCTACCGTGTGTTCTATCCAAGGGCCATAATGGCAACCACGCCCTATGTCGTCCAACCATGTGTGTTTTCGAAGGGCTTTTATGGCATGCTACGCCCGATGTTGTGCGACTGTGTGTGCAGTCTAAGGGCGATGATGTCACGCCACACCCAATGTAGTTCGACTATGTGTGCTATCGAAGGGCTACTTTCGCATTCCACGCCCGACCTCGTCCGACCATGAGTGCATTCTAGGGCGATGATGGCATTCAACGCCCAACGTCTCATTCTGTGTGTTCGCTCCAAGGCCCATAACAGCAAGCGACGCTCTATTTCGTGCGGCCATATGTGTTTTCCAAGGGCTATGATGGCATGCTACTCCCGACATCGTCCGACTGTCTGTGCAGTCGAAGGGCGATTATGGCATGCCACGCCCGACGTCGTCCGACCGTGTGTGATCTATAAAGGCTACTCTTGCATTTTACGCCCGACATCGTCTGATCGTGTGTAGTCCAAGGGAGATGATGGCATGCCACAACCGAGATCGTCTTACCGTGTGTTCTTTCCAAAGGCGATGATGGAATGCCAGGCCCAACATCTTCCATTTATGGTGCAGTCCAAGGGCGATTATTGCATGCCACGTCCGTAGTCGACTGACCGTGTGTGCTATCTAAGGTCTACGATTACATGCTAAGCCCAACGTCGTTCAACCGTGTGTGCTGTCCAACGGCCATGATGGTGTGCCACGCTCCACGTTGTCTGACTGTGTGTGCTTTTGAAGAGATATGATGACATGCCACGCCCAACGTCTTCCAACCGTGTGTGTTATCCAAGGGTTATTATGGCATGCCACTCTCGATGTTGTCCGACAATGTGTGGTTTCCAAGGGCTACGTAGGCATGCCAAGATTGACATCATTCCATCGTGTGTGCTTTCCAAGAGCGATGATGGCATACCACGCCCGACATCGTCCATATGTGTGCATTCCAAGGGCGATGATGGCATGCCACGTCCGACATCGTCTACCGTGCGTTCAGTCCAAGGGCCATAATATCACGTCACGCTCTATTTCAACTGACCATATGTGTATTCCAAGGGATATGATGGCATGCTACTCCCGACATCGTCCGAGTGTCTGTGCAGTACAAGGGCAATGATGGCATGTCGTGCTCGATGTCATCCAACCATGTGTGCTGTCCAATGGATAATCTAGCTTTCCACGCCCGACGTCATCTGACAGTGTGTGCAGTCCAAAGGCGATGATGGCATGCCACGCGTGAAATAATCTGATCGTGTTTGCTTTCCAAAGGCGAAGATGGAATGCAAAAAATCGACATCGTCCATCTGTGTGTGCTTTCCAAGGGCGATGATTGCATTCCACGTCCGATGTCGACCGACCTTGTGTGCTATCTAAGGGCTATGATGACATGCCATGACCAACGTCTTTCAACCGTGTGTGCTAACCAAGGGTTATGATGGTGTGCGACGCTCAACGTTGTCCGATCGTGTGTATTATCCAAGCGCTATGCAGTCATGCCACGCAGGACTTCGTTCGACCGTGTGTGTTGTCCAATGGCGATGATGGCATGCCACGCCCGACGTTGTCCTACCATTTGAACGGTCCGAGGGAGATTATAGTATGCCACCCCTAACATTGTTCATTCGTTTGTGAAGTACAAGAGTGATGTTGGCATGCCAGGTCCGATGTCGTACGACAGTGTGTGCTGTCCAAGGTCTATTATGGCATGCCACGCCCTACGTCATCCGAAAGTGTGTGATGTCCATTGGCTACGCGAGCATGCCACACCCGACGTCGTCCGACCGTACGTTCTTTCCAAGGGCGATGATAGAATGCCACGCCCGATGTCGTTCATGCGTGTGTGCAGTACAAGAGCGATGCTTGCATGCCACCACCGATGTCGTTAGACATTATGTGTTGTCCAATGGCTATGATGACATGCCATGTGCGATGTTGTCCGACCGTGTGTGCTGTCCAAGGGTTACTCTGGCATTCCACGACCGACGTCGTCTGACCATGTTTGCACTCCAAGGGCGATGATGGCATGCCACGCCCGACGTTGTCATACCATGTGTGCTTTCTAATGGCGATGTTGGCATGCCACGCCCGACAAAGTCCATCTGTGTGTGGAGTCCATGGGGGATGATGGCATGCTACGTCCGACATCGTTCGATTGGCGTGCGGTCCAAGGGCCATAATGGCATGCCAAGCGCGACGTTGTTCGACTGTGTGTGCACTCAAAGGGCGACGATGGAATGCCACCCTTGACGTTGTCCGGTCGTGTGTGCTGTCCAAGGGACACTCTTGCATTCAACGCCCAACGTTGTCTTGAACATGTGTGCAGTCCAAGGGAGATGATGGCATGCAACGCTCGACATTGTCTGACCGTGTGTGCTTCCCAAAGGCGATGATGGCATGCCACATTAGAGGTCGACCGATTGTGTGTGCTATCCAAGGGCTGTGTTGACATGCCACGCTTAATGTCATTCAACCGTGTGTGATGTCCAAGTGATATGATTGCATTCAACGCCCGACGTCATCCGACCATGTGTATTGTCCAAAGGCGAAGATGGCATGCCACGCCTGACGTTGTCCAACCATGTGTACTGTCAAAGGACGATGATAGAATGCCACGCCCGACATCGTTAAGCAATGATGGCATGCCACGTACAAGGTCCACCGGTTGTGTGTGCTATCCAAGGGATATGATGACATGCCACGCTTAAGGTCATTCAACCGTGTGTGTTGTACAAGGGCTATGATGGCATGCCATGCCCGACATTGTCCGACAGTGTGTGCTGTCGAAGGACTTTGATGGCATGTCATGCCCGTTGTCGTCCGACCATGTGTGTTGTCCATGGGCTACGCGGCCCGACTTCGTCTGACCTATGTGTTGTCACAGGGTGATAATGGCATGCCACTCCCAACTTCGTCTGTTCGTGTATGTGGTAAAAATGCGATTATGGCATGCCACGCCCGACATCGTCCGACTGTGTGTGCTGTCCAAGGGCTACGCAGGAATGCCACGCCCGATGTTGTTCGATCGTGTGTGTTATCCAAGGGCTATGATGGCAGGCAACGCCCGATGTCGTCCAATTGTGTGTGTTGTCCAAGGGCTAACATGGCATGCCACGCCCGACGTATTCCAATCCTGTGTACTTTCCAAGGACCATGATGAAAGGCCACGCCCGACGTCGTCCGACCGTGTGTGCAGTCCAAGGACCATGATGGCATGCCACGCCTGACATCGTCCGTCGGTGTGTACAGTCCAAGGGCGATGATGGCATGCCATACCCCACTTCGTCTGACCGTATGTATTGTCCAAAGTCTATTATATAGGCCACGCCCGATGTCATCCGACCGTGTGTGCTATCCAAGGGCTACTCAAGCATGCCACGCCCGATGTTGGCCGACCGTGTCTGCAATCCAAAGGAGATAACGGCGAGCCACACCCGACGTCGGCTGACCATGTTTTATGTCCAAAGTCCATGATTGCATGCCACGCCCGACATCGTCCGACTATGTGTGATTTCCAAAGGTGATGATGGCATACCACGCCCGACATCGTCCGTTTGTGTGTACACTCCAAGAGAGATGATGGCATGCTACGTCTTAGGTCAACCGATCGTGTGTGCTGTCCAAGGGCTATGATGACATGCCATGCCCAACGTCTTTCAACAGCGAATGTTGTCCAAAATCTATGATGGCATACCACACACGACGTAGTCCGACCATATGTATTGAAGAAGGGCTACGCGGGCATGCCACGCCTGACTTTGTTCTACCGTGTGTGTTGTCCAAGGGCGATGATGCATGCCACGACCGACATTTTTCAACCATGTGTATCATTCACGGGCGATGATGGTTTGCCATGCCCGTCATCGTTTATTCGTGTGTGCAGTATAAGAGCGATGAATGCATGCCAAGATTGACGTCATCCGACATTTTGTGTTGTTCAATGGCTATGATGAGACTGCCACGCCCAACATCGTCCATCTGTGTGTGCAGTCTAAGGGCGATGATGGCATGCCACGTTCGACATTGTCTGACCGTGCGTGCGGTCCAAGGTCCATAATGGCAAGCCACGCCCTCTGTCGTCCGACCATACGTGTTCTCCAAGGGCTATGATGGCATTCCACGCCCGACGTCGTCCGACCCTGTGTGATGACCAAGGGCGATGATGGCATGCCACGCCTGACGTCTTCTGACCGTGTGTGCTTTCAAAAGGCGATGATGGAATGCAAGGCCCATCATCATCCATCCGTGTGTGCAGTCAAAGAGCGATGATTGCATGCTACGCCTGACGTCGTCTTACCGAGTGTGCTTTCCAAAGGCGATGATGGCATGCCACGCCAAACATCGTCCATCTGTATGTACAGTCCAAGGGCTACACAGGCATTCTATGCCCGACGTCGTCCTACCATGTGTGCAGTCCAAGGGCGATGATGGCATGCCACACCCAACGTCGTTTGACCGTGTGTGCTTTCCAAAGGCGATGATGGCATGCAACGCCCAACATCGTCCATCTGTGTGTGTAGTCCATGGACGATGATTGCATGCCACGTTCGAGGTCGACTGACTGTGTGTTCTATCCAAGGGCTATGATGACATGCCACACTTAACGTCATTCAACCATGTGTGCTGTCCAAGGTCAATGATTGCATGCCACGCCCGACGTCTTCTGAGCCTGTCGGCTGTCCTAGGGCTACGCAGGCATGCCAGGCTCGTTGTCCGAACATGTGTACTATCCAACAACGATGGCGGAATGCCACGCCCGATGTCGTCCGACATTATGTGTTGTCCAATGGCTATGATGATAAGCCACGCGCGACATTGTCCGACCGTGTGTTTTGTCCAAGGATTACTCTAGCATTCCACGACCGACGTTGTCCGACCATATGTGGAGTCCAAGGGCGAAGATGGCATGCCACGCCCGACATCGTCATACCATGTATGCTTTCTAAAGGTGATAATTGCATGCCACGCCCGAAATAGTCCATCTCTGTGTGGAGTCCATGGGCGATGATGGCATGCTACGTCCGACATTGTCTTACTGTGCGTGCGGTCCAAGGGACATAATGTCAATCCATGCCCGACGTCATTTGATAGTGTGT
Source organism: Solanum pennellii (assembly GCF_001406875.1). Lineage (NCBI taxonomy): Eukaryota > Viridiplantae > Streptophyta > Magnoliopsida > Solanales > Solanaceae > Solanum > Solanum pennellii. The sequence continues at coordinate 24,427,094 of NC_028638.1, forward strand.
GCAGTCCAAGGGCGACGATGGCATGCCAAGCTCGATGTCATCCGCTTGTATGTGCTGGCAAAGGGCTACTTTTGCATTCCACGCCCGACGTCGTCTGAACGTGTGTGTAGTCAAAGGGCGATGATGTCATACCACGCCGACGTCGTCTTTCTGTGTGTGCTTTCCAAAGGAGATGTTGTAATGCCAGACCCAACATCATCCATTTGTGTGTGCAGTCCAAGGGCGATGATGGCATGCCACGCCCGACATCGTCCATCTGTGTGTGTGCAGTTCAAGGGCGATGATGGAATGGCAGGCCCGACATCGTCCAACCATGTGTGCTGTCCATGGGATGCTCTGGCATTCTACTCCCGACATCATCTGACCGTGTGTGCAGTCCTATGGCGATGATGGCATGCTACGCCCGACGTCATTTGATTGCGTGTGCTTTCCAAAGGCGATGATGGCATGCCATGCCCGACATCATCCATCTGTGTGTGCACTCCAAGGGAGATGATGGCATGCCACGTCCGAGGTCGACTGATTGTGTGTGCTATCCAAGGTCTATGATGACATTCCAGGCTTAATGTCATTCAACCGTGTGTGCTCTCCAAGGGCTATTATCGCATGCCACGCTCGACGTCTTCCAACCGTCTATGATGTCCAAAGGCAATGACGGTATGCCACGCCTGATGTTTTTTGAATATGTGTACTGTCCAAGGCGATGATGGAATGCCACGCCCGACATCGTTCATTCGTGTGTGCAGTCCACGGGCGATGATGGCATGCCACGTCCGAGGTCGACCTATTGTGTGTGCTATACAAGGGCTATGATGACATTCCACGCCCGACGTCGTCCGAGCGTGTGTGCTATCCAAAGGCGATAATGGCATGCCATGCCGGATGTCGTTTGACCATGTGTGCTGTCCAAGGGTGATGATGACATGCCACGCGCTACGTTGTCATACCGTGTGTGATTTCTAATGTCTATGATGGCATGCCACGCTCGACATCGTCCATCTGTGTGCGAAGTCCAAGGGCGATGATGTCATGCCACGCCCAAAATCGTCCATTTGTGTGTGCAATCCAAGGGCGATGATGATATGCCATGTCCAACATCGTCCGACAATGCGTGCGGTCTAAGGTCCACAATGGCAAGCCACGCCCTCTGTCGTCTGACCGTATGTGTTTTCCAATCTATATGATGGCATGCTACGCCTGACGTATTCCGACTGTGTGTAGTCCAAGGGCGATGATGTCATGCCACACCCGACGTCGTCCGACCGTGTGTGCTGTCCAAGGGCTACGTGGGCATGCCAATCTTAACTTCGTTCAATCTTCTGTTCTTTCCAAGAGCAATGATGGCATACCACGCCCAACGTAGTTCAATCGTGTGTGGTGTCCTAGGGCGTCGATGGCATGCCACGGCTGACTTTGATCGACAGTATGTGTTGTCCAACGGCTACACGGGCATGCCACGGTCGACGTAGTCCTATTGTGTGTGCTTTCCAAAGGCCATAATGGCAATCCACGCCCTATGTCGTCCAACCATGTGCGTTTTCCAAGGGCTATGATGGCATGCAACATCCGACTTTGTCCTACCGTGTGTGCTGTCCAAGGGCTATTCAGGCATTCTACGCCCGACATCGTCTGACTGTCTGTGGAGTCCAAGTGCGATGATGGCATGCCACACCCAACGTCGTTTGACCGTGCGTGCTTTCCAAAGGCGATGATGGCATGCAACGCCCAACATCGTCCATCTGTGTGTGCAGTCCAAGGGCGATGATGGCATGCCACGTCCCAGGTCGACTGACTATGTGTGCTATCAAAGGGAGATCATGACATGCCACGCTTAACGTCATAATATCGTGTCTGCTGTCAAAGGGATATGATTGCATTCCACGACCGACGTCGTCTGACCGTGTCGGCTGTCCAAGGGCTACTCTAGCATTCTACGCCCGACATTATCTGACCGTGTGTGCAGTCCAAGGGCGATGATGGCATGCCACGCCTGACGTTGATTCACTGTATGTGCTTTCCAAAGGCGATGATGGCATGCCACGCTCGACATCGTCCATTTGTGTGTGCAATTTAAGGGCGATAATGGCGTGCCACGTCCAAGGTTGACAGATGTGTGTGCTATCCAAGGTCAATGATGACATGCGAGGATTAATGTCATTCAACCGTGTGTGCTGTCCAATGGCTATTATGGCATGCCACGCCCGACGTCGTCCAACCGTCTATCATGTCCAAAGGCAATGATGTTATGCCATGCATGACGTTGTCTAACCATATGTACTGTCCAAGGGCGATGTTGGAATGACACCCCCGACATTGTTCATTCGTGTGTGCAGTCCAAGGGCAATGATGGCATGCCACGTCCGAGGTCAACCTATTTGTGTGCTATATAAGAGCTATGATGACATGCCACGCCCGACGTCGTCTAAGCGTGTGTGCTATCCAAAGGCGATTATGGCATGCTATGCTCGAAGTCATTCGGTTGTATGTGCTGTCAAAGGGCTACTTTTGCATTCCACGTCCGACGTCGTCTAAACGTGTGTGTAGTCAAAGGGCGATGATGTCATGCTACGTGGGCATGCAAAACTTGACTTCATTCGATCGTGTGTGCTTTCCAAGAGCGATGATGGCATGCCGCACCCGACAACGTCCATATGTGTGTGCATTCCAAGGGCGATGATGGAATGCCACGTCCGACATCGTCTACCATGCATTCGATCCAAGGGCCATAATGTCATGTCACGCTCTATTTCGTCTGACCATATGTGTTTTCCAAGGGCTATGATGGCATGCTACTCACGACGTCGTCCGACTGTCTGTGCATTCCAATGACAATGATGGCATGCTACTCCTGACGTTGTCCGACTGTCTATGCAGTCCAACGACAATGATGTCATGTCGTTCTCGACGTCATCCGACCATGTGTGCTGTCCAAGGGATACTCTGGATTTCCACGCTGCAGTACAAGGGCGATGATGGCATATCACGCTCGACGTCGTTCGACCGTGTGTGCGGTCCAAGAGCTACTGTGGCTTTCCACGCCCGACGTCGTCCGACCGTGTTTTCAGTCCAAGGTTGATGATAGCATACCACGCCTGACATCATCTTATCATGTGTGCTTTCCAAAGGCAAAGATGGAACGCCAGGACCGACATCTTCCATCTATGTGTGCAGTCCAAGGGCGATGATGGCATGCCACGTCCGATGTCGACCGACCGTGTGTGCTATCAAAGGGCTATGATGACATGCCCTGCGCAACGTCGTTCAACCATGTGTGTTGTCCAAGGGTTATGATGGCGTGCAAGGCTCGACATCTTCTGACTGTGTGTGTTTTCCAAGGGCTACGCAGCCATGCCGCGCCGAACTTCGTTTGATCGTGTGTGTTGTCCAAAGGCGATGATGGCATGCCACGCCCGACGTTGTCCGATTATGTGTTTTATCCAAGCGCAACGCAGGCATGCCGCGCCCGACATCGTCCTATCGTGTGTGTTGTACAAGGGATATGAAGGTAGGCAACGCCCGACATTTTCCGATCGAGTGTGTTGTCCAAGGGATATGATGACATGCCATGCCCGACGTCGTCCGATCCTGTGTATTGTCCAATGTCCATGAAGGCATGCCACGCCCGACGTCCTACGATCGTGTGTGCAGTTAAGTACAATGATGGCATGCCACGCCTAACATCGTTCGACCGTGTGTGCAGTCCAAGGGTGATAATGGAAGACATACTGGATATCGTCTAACCGTGTGTGATGTCCAAGGGCCATGATGGCATGCCACGCCCGAGGTCATCCGACTATGTGTGCTTTCCAAAGGAGATTATGGCCCACGCCTTACATCATTCGTCTGTGTGTGCAGTCAAAGGGCGATGATGGCATGCCACGTCCGACGTCGACCGACCGTGTGTGCTGTCCTATTCTATGATGACATGCCACGCCCAACGTCGTTCAACTGTGAGTGTTGTCCAAGGGCTATGATGGCATGCCAAGTACGACGTCGTCCGACCGTGTGTGCTGTCCAAGGGCGATGATGGCATGCCATGCTCGACGTTGCATGACCATGTGTACTGTCCATGGGCGATGATCAAATGCCACGCCCGACATCGTTCATTCATGTCTACAGTACAAGAGAGATGATGGGATAGAAAACCTTACCCTGTGTGCCTTCAAAAGGTGATAATGGCATGCCACGCCTAACGTCATCCGTCTCTATGTGTAGTCCAAGGGAAATGATAGCATGCCATGCCCGACTTCAATCGACCGAGTGTGTTGTTCAAGGGCAATTATGACATGCCACGCCTAACGTCGTCCAACGAATTGTGTTGTCCAAGGGATATGATGGCATGACACGCCCGACGTCATCCGACCGTGTGTGCTTTCCAAGGGACATGATGACATACCACGCTCGACGTCGTCCAACCATATGTCCTTCCCAATGGCAATAATGGCATGCAACGCCAAACATCGTCCGTCTGTGTGTGCAGTCTAAGGGTAAGAAAGGCATGCCACACCCGACGTTGTCCGACTATGTGTCCTGTCCATGTGCCATGATGGCATGCCACGCCCGATGTCGTTCGACCATTTGTGCTGTCCAAGTACTTTGATGGCATGTCATGCCCGCCGTCGTCTGACTGTGTGTGCTTCCGAAGTACTACGCGGGCATGCAACGCCTGACTTCATCCGACCTGTATGCTATCCAAGGGTGATAATGGCATGCCACGCCCGATTTCGTCCGATCGTGTGTGCTTTCCAAGGGCAATGATGGCAGGCCACGCTCGACGTCGTCTGTTTGTTTGTGTTGTCCAAGGGCTATGATGGCATGCCACGCCCAACGTTGTCCAATCCTTTGTATTGTCCAAGGGACATGATGGCATGCCACGCCCGACGTCGTCCGACTGTGTGGGCAGTTAATTACCATGATAGCGTGCCATGCCTAACTACGTCCGTCCGTATGTGCAGTCCAAGGGCGATGATGGCACGCCGTACCCGACTTTGTCCGATCGTGTGTGCTGTCCAAGGACTACGCAGCCATGCAAGGCCCGACTTTGTCCAAGCTATGTGATGTCCAAGGGCGATATTTGCATGCCACGCCCAACTTTGTCTGTTTGTTTGTTCAATAAAATGGCGATGATGGCATGCGACGCCCGACATCGTCCTACAGTGTGTGTTGTGCAAGGGCTACGCAGGCATGCCACTCCCGACGTTGTCTGATTGTGTGTGCTGTCCAAGGGCTATGATGGCAGGCCAC
>NC_028638.1:24432830-24441596 GCF_001406875.1 Solanum pennellii
GTATAGTCCAAGGGCAATGATAGCATGCCTTGCCCGACGTCGACTGCCTGTGTGTGTTTTTCAAATGCTATGATGACATGCCACGCCAAATGTCGTCCAACAATGTGTGTTTTTATTGGGCTATGATGGCATTCCACGCATGATGTCGTGAGACCGTGTGTGCTGTCGAAGGGCTACGTGGGCATACCACGCTCGATTTTGTTCAATCGTGTGTGTTATCCAAGGGCGATGATGGCATGACACGCCCGACGTAGTATGACAATGTGTACAGACCACGGGCAATGATGGAAAGCCAAGCCCGACATCGTTCATTCGTATGTGCAGTACAAGAGTGATGATGGAATGCCAAGCCCGACGTCATCCGACCCTGTGTGCTTTCCAATGGTGATGATGGCATGCCACGCCCGACGTCTTCTCACTGTGTGTGCTTTCCAAAGGCGATGATGGAATGCCAGGACCAAAATCGTCCATTCGTGTGTGCAGTCCAAGGGCGATGTTGGCATGCCACGCCTGACATAGTCTTACCGTGTATGCTTTCAAAAGGCAATGATGGCATGCCACGCCCGACATCGTCCATCTGTGTGTGCAGTCCAAGGGCGATGATGGCACGCCACATCCGACGTCGTCCAACCGTGCATGCTGTCCAAGGGTCATTATGGCAAGCCAAGCCTTATGTCGTCCGACCTTGTGCGTTTTCCAAGGGCTATGATGGCATTCTACGCTCGTCGTCGTCCAAGTATGTGTTCATTCTAAGGGCAATGATGTCATGCAACGTCAGGAGCCGTCCGACCGTGTGTGCTGTGCAAGGGCTACTCTGGCATTCTACGCCCGATGTTGTCCGACTGTCTGTGCAGTCCAAGGGCGATGATGGCATGACACGCCCAACGTTGTTCGACCATGCATGCTTTCCAAGGGCGATGATGGAATGCCACGCCCGACATCGTTCATTCGTGTGTGTAGTACAAAAGCGATGCTTGCATGCCACGACTGATTTAGTTAGACATTATGTGTTGTCCAATGGCTATGATGACATGCCACGTGCGATGTTGTCCGACCGTGTGTGCTGTCCAAGGGGTACTCTGCATTCTACGACCGACGTCGTCCGACCATTTTTGCATTCCAAGGGAGATGATGGCATGCCACGCCCGACGTTGTAATACCATGAGTGCTTTCTAAAGGCGATAATGGCATGCCATGCCCGACAAAGTCCATCTGTGTGTGGAGTCCATGGGTGATGATGGCATGCTATGTTCGACATTGTTCGATTTGCGTGCGGTACAAGGGCCATAATGGCAATCCAAGCCCGACGTCGTTTGATAGTGTGTGCAGTCCAAGGGCGACGATGGCATGCCAAGCTCGACGTCATCCGGTTGTGTTTGCTGTCAAAGGGATACTCTTGCATTCCACGCCCAACGTCCGACCGTGTGTGCTGTCCAAGGATTACGTGGGCATGCCAATCTTGACTTTGTTCAATCGTATGTTCTTTCCAAGAGCAATGATGGCATACCACGCCCGACGTAGTGCAACAGTGTGTGGTGTCGTAGGGCGACGATGGCATGCCACGCCCGACTTTTTTCGATAGTGTGCGTTGTCCAACGGCTACACGGGCATGCCAAGGTCGACATGGTCCGACCGTGTGTACAGTCTAAGGGCCATGATGAAATACGATGCCCGATGTCGTCCTACCGTGTGTGCTGTCCAAGGGCCATAATGGCAAGCAACGCCCTATGTCGTCCGACTGTGTGTGCAGTCCAAGGGCGATGATGGCATGCAACGTTTGACTTTGTCCGACCGTGTATGCTGTCCAAGGGCTACTCAGGCATTCTACGCCCCGACGTCGTCCGACTGTGAGTAGAGTCCAAGGGTGATGATGGCATGCCACACCTAACGTCGTTTGACCGTGCATGCTTTCCAAAGGCGATGATGGCATGCAACGCCCAATGTCGTCCATCTGTGTGTAAGTCCAAGGGCGATGATGGCATGACACGTTTAAGGTCGACTGACTGTGTGTGCTATCAAAGGGCTATGATGACATGCCACGCTTAACGTCATTATATCGTGTGTGCTGTCCAAGGGATATGATAGCATGCCACACTCGACGTCGTCTGACCTTGTCGCTGTCCAAGGGCTACTCTGGCATTCTACGCCCAACATTATCTGACCGTGTGTGCAGTCCAAGGGCGATGATGGCATGCCACGCCGACGTCGTCAAACCGTCTATGATGTCCAAAGGAAATTATGGTATGCCATGCCTGACATTGTCTAACCATATGTAATGTCCAAGGGAGATGATGGAATGCCACCCCCGACATCGTTCATTCGTGTGTGCAGTCCAAGGGCGATAATGGCATGCCACGTCCGAGGACGACCTATTGTGTGTGCTATATAAGGGCAATGATGACATCCCACGCCCGACGTTGTCTGAGCGTGTGTGCTATACAAAGGCGATGATGGCATGCCACGCCGACGTCGTCAAACCGTCTATGATGTCCAAAGGAAATTATGGTATGCCATGCCTGACATTGTCTAACCATATGTAATGTCCAAGGGAGATGGTGGAATGCCACCCCCGACATCGTTCATTCGTGTGTGCAGTCCAAGGGCGATAATGGCATGCCACGTCCGAGGACGACCTATTGTGTGTGCTATATAAGGGCAATGATGACATCCCACGCCCGACGTTGTCTGAGCGTGTGTGCTATACAAAGGCGATGATGGCATGCCACGCCGACGTCGTCAAACCGTCTATGATGTCCAAAGGAAATTATGGTATGCCATGCCTGACATTGTCTAACCATATGTAATGTCCAAGGGAGATGGTGGAATGCCACCCCCGACATCGTTCATTCGTGTGTGCAGTCCAAGGGCGATAATGGCATGCCACGTCCGAGGACGACCTATTGTGTGTGCTATATAAGGGCAATGATGACATCCCACGCCCGACGTTGTCTGAGCGTGTGTGCTATACAAAGGCGATGATGGCATGCCACGCCGACGTCGTCAAACCGTCTATGATGTCCAAAGGAAATTATGGTATGCCATGCCTGACATTGTCTAACCATATGTAATGTCCAAGGGAGATGGTGGAATGCCACCCCCGACATCGTTCATTCGTGTGTGCAGTCCAAGGGCGATAATGGCATGCCACGTCCGAGGACGACCTATTGTGTGTGCTATATAAGGGCAATGATGACATCCCACGCCCGACGTTGTCTGAGCGTGTGTGCTATACAAAGGCGATGATGGCATGCCACGCCGACGTCGTCAAACCGTCTATGATGTCCAAAGGAAATTATGGTATGCCATGCCTGACATTGTCTAACCATATGTAATGTCCAAGGGAGATGGTGGAATGCCACCCCCGACATCGTTCATTCGTGTGTGCAGTCCAAGGGCGATAATGGCATGCCACGTCCGAGGACGACCTATTGTGTGTGCTATATAAGGGCAATGATGACATCCCACGCCCGACGTTGTCTGAGCGTGTGTGCTATACAAAGGCGATGATGGCATGCCACGCCGACGTCGTCAAACCGTCTATGATGTCCAAAGGAAATTATGGTATGCCATGCCTGACATTGTCTAACCATATGTAATGTCCAAGGGAGATGGTGGAATGCCACCCCCGACATCGTTCATTCGTGTGTGCAGTCCAAGGGCGATAATGGCATGCCACGTCCGAGGACGACCTATTGTGTGTGCTATATAAGGGCAATGATGACATCCCACGCCCGACGTTGTCTGAGCGTGTGTGCTATACAAAGGCGATGATGGCATGCCACGCCGACGTCGTCAAACCGTCTATGATGTCCAAAGGAAATTATGGTATGCCATGCCTGACATTGTCTAACCATATGTAATGTCCAAGGGAGATGGTGGAATGCCACCCCCGACATCGTTCATTCGTGTGTGCAGTCCAAGGGCGATAATGGCATGCCACGTCCGAGGACGACCTATTGTGTGTGCTATATAAGGGCAATGATGACATCCCACGCCCGACGTTGTCTGAGCGTGTGTGCTATACAAAGGCGATGATGGCATGCCACGCCGACGTCGTCAAACCGTCTATGATGTCCAAAGGAAATTATGGTATGCCATGCCTGACATTGTCTAACCATATGTAATGTCCAAGGGAGATGGTGGAATGCCACCCCCGACATCGTTCATTCGTGTGTGCAGTCCAAGGGCGATAATGGCATGCCACGTCCGAGGACGACCTATTGTGTGTGCTATATAAGGGCAATGATGACATCCCACGCCCGACGTTGTCTGAGCGTGTGTGCTATACAAAGGCGATGATGGCATGCCACGCCGACGTCGTCAAACCGTCTATGATGTCCAAAGGAAATTATGGTATGCCATGCCTGACATTGTCTAACCATATGTAATGTCCAAGGGAGATGGTGGAATGCCACCCCCGACATCGTTCATTCGTGTGTGCAGTCCAAGGGCGATGATGGCATGCCATGCCGGATGTCGTTTGACCATGTGTGTTGTCTAAGGGCGATGATGATATGCCACGCCGGACGTCGTCAGACTGTGTGTGATTTCTAAACGCTATGATGGCATTCCATGCCCGACATCGTCCATCTATGTGTGAAGTCCAAGGGCGATGACAGCATGCCACGCCCGACATCGTCCATTTGTGTGTGCAATCCAAGGAAGATGATGATATGCCATGTCCGACATCGTCCGACCATGCGTGCGATCTAAGGTCCATAATGGCAAGCCACGCCCTCTATCGTCTGATCTATGTGTTGTCCAAGGGCGATAATGGCATGCCACTCCCAACTTCATCTGTTCGTGTGTGTGGTAAAAGGGCGATTATGGCATGCCACGCCCGACATCGTCCGACTGTGTGTGCTGTCCAAGGGCTACGCAGGAATGCCACGCCCGATGTTGTTCGATCGTGTGTGTTGTCCAAGGGCTATGATGGCAGGCAACGCCCGATGTCGTCCGATCGTGTGTGTTGTCTAAGGGCTATGACGGCATGCCACGCCCGACGTATTCCAATCATGTGTACTTTCCAAGGGCCATGATGAAAGGCCACGCCCGACGTCGTCCGACCGTGTGTGCAGTCCAAGGACCATGATGGCATGCCACGCCTGACATCGTCCGTCGGTGTGTACAGTCCAAGGGCGATGATGGCATGCCATACCCCACTTCGTCTGACCGTATGTGTTGTCCAAAGTCTATGATATAAGCCACGACCGATGTCATCCGACCGTGTGTGCTGTCCAAGGGCTACTCAAGCATGCCACGCCCGATGTTGGCCGACCGTGTCTGCAATCCAAAGGAGATAATGGCGAGCCACACCCGACGTCGGCTGACCATGTTTGATGTCCAAAGTCCATGATTGCATGCCACGCCCGACATCGTCCGACTATGTGTGATTTCCAAAGGTGATGATGGCATACCACGCCCGACATCGTCCGTTTGTGTGTACACTCCAAGAGAGATGATGGCATGCTACGTCTTAGGTCAACCGATCATGTGTGCTGTCCAAGGGCTATGATGACATGCCATGCCCAACGTCTTTCAACCGTGAGTGTTGTCCAAAATCTATGATGGCATACCACGCACGACGTAGTCCGACCATCTGTATTGAAGAAGGGCTACGCGGGCATGCCACGCCTGACTTTGTTCTATCGTGTGTGTTGTCCAAGGGCGATGATGTATGCCACGACCGACATTTTTCAACCATGTGTATCATTCACGGGCGATGATGGTTTGCCATGCCCGTCATCGTTTATTTGTGTGTGCAGTATAAGAGCGATGAATGCATGCCAAGACTGACGTCATCCGACATTTTGTGTTGTTCAATGGCTATGATGAGACTGCCACGCCCAACATCGTCCATCTGTGTGTGCATTCCAAGGGCGATGATGGCATGCCGCGTTCGACATTGTCTGACCGTGCGTGCGGTCCAAGGTCCATAATGGCAAGCCACGCCCTCTGTCGTCCGACCATATGTGTTCTCCAAGGGCTATGATGGCATTCCACGCCCGACGTCGTCCGACCCTGTGTGCAGACCAAGGGCGATGATGGCATGCCACGCCTGACGTCTTCTGACCGTGTGTGCTTTCAAAAGGCGATGATGGAATGCAAGGCCCAACATCGTCCATCCGTGTGTGCAGTCCAAGAGCGATGATTGCATGCTACGCCTGACGTCATCTTACCGAGTGTGCTTTCCAAAGGCGATGATGGCATGCCACGCAAAACATCGTCCATCTGTATCTACAATCCAAGGGCGATGATGGCATGACACATCAGACGTCGTCCTTCCGTGCATGTTGTCCAAGGGCCATAATGGCAAGCCACGCCCTATGTCGCCCAACCATGTGCGTTTTTCAAGGGCTATGATGGCATGCTATGCTCGACGTCGTCCGACTGAGTGTGAAATCCAAGGGCGATGATGGCATGCACGTCCGACTTCGTCCGACCGTGTGTGCTGTCCAAGGGCTACAAAGGCATTCTACGCCCGATGTCGTCCTACCGTGTGTGCAGTCCAAGGGCGATGATGGCATGCCACACCCAACGTTGTTTGACCGTGCGTGCTTTCTAAAGGCGATGATGGCATGCAACGCCCAACATCGTCCATCTGTGTGTGTAGTCCAAGGGCGATGATGGCATGCCACGCCCGACATCGTCATACCATGTATGCTTTCTAAACGTGATAATTGCATGCCACGCCCGAAATAGTCCATCTCTTTGTGGAGTCCATGGGCGATGATGGCATGCTACGTCCGACATTGTCTGACTGTGCGTGCGGTCCAAGGGACATAATGGCAATCCATGCCCGACGTAGTTTGACAGTGTGTGCAGTCCAAGGGCGACGATGGCATGCCAAGCTCGACGTCATCCGGCTGTATGTGCTGTCAAAGGGCTACTTTTGCATTCCACGCCCGACGTCGTCTGAACGTGTGTGTAGTCAAAGGGCGATGATGTCATGCCACGCCGACGTCGTCTTTCCATGTGTACTTTCCAAAGGAGATGTTGGAATGCCAGACCCAACATCATCCATTTGTGTGTGCAGTCCAAGGGCGATGATGGCATGCCATGACCGATGTCGTCTTACCGTGTGTGCTTTCCAAAGGCAACGATGGCATGCCACGCCCGACACCGTCCATCTGTGTGTGTGCAGTTCAAGGGCGATGATGGAATGGCAGGCTCGACATCGTCCAACCATGTGTGCTGTCCATGGGATGCTCTGCCATTCTACTCCCGACATCATCTGACCGTGTGTGCAGTCCTATGGCGATGATGGCATGCTACGCCCGACATCATTTGATTGTGTGTGCTTTCCAAAGGCGATGATGGCATGCCATGCCCGACATCATCCATCTGTGTGTGCACTCCAAGGGAGATGATGGCATGCCACGTCTGAGGTCGACTGATTGTGTGTGCTATCCATGGTCTATGATGACATTCCAGGCTTAATGTCAATCAACCGTGTGTTCTCTCCAAGGGCTATTATCGCATGCCACGCTCGACGTCTTCCAACCGTCTATGATGTTCAAAGGCAATGATGGTATGCCACGCCTGATGTTTTTTGACCATGTGTACTGTCCATGGGCGATGATGGAATGCCACGCCCGACACCGTTCATTCGTGTGTGCAGTCCAAGGGCGATGATGGCATGCCACGTCCGAGGTCGACCTATTGTGTGAGCTATACAAGAGCTGTGATGACATTCCACGCCCGACGTCGTCCGAGCATGTGTGCTATCCAAAGGCGATGATGGCATGCCATGCCGGATGTAGTTTTACCATGTGTGCTATCCAAGGGTGATGATGACATGCCACGCGCGACGTCATCATACCGTGTGTGATTTCTAATGTCTATGATGGCATGCCACGCTCGACATCGTCCATCTGTGTGTGAAGTCCAAGGGCGATGATGGCATGCCACGCCCAAAATCGTCCATTTGTGTGTGCAATCCAAGGGCGATGATGATATGCCATGTCCAACATCGTCCGACGATGCATGCTGTCTAAGGTCCACAATGGAAAGCCACGCCCTCTGTCGTCTGACCGTATGTTTTTTCCAATCTCTATGATGGCATGCTACGCCCAACGTATTCCGGCTGTGTGTAGTCCAAGGGCGATGATGTCATGCCACACCCGACGTCGTCCGACCGTGTGTGCTGTCCAAGGGCTACGTAGGCATGCCAATCCTGACTTCGTTCAATCGTGTGTTTTTCCATGAGCAATGATGGCATACCACACCCAACGTAGCCCAATCGTGTGTGGTGTCCTAGGGCGTCGATGGCATGCCACGGCTGACTTTGTTTGACAGTATGTGTTGTCCCAACGGCTACACGGGCATGCCACGATCGACGTAGTCCTATTGTGTGTGCTTTCCAAAGGCCATAATGGCAAGCCACGCCCTATGTCGTCCAACCATGTGCGTTTTCCAAGGGCTATGATGGCATGCAACATCCGACTTTGTTCGACCGCGTGTGCTGTCCAAGGGCTATTCAGGCATTCTACGCCCGACCTCGTCTGACTGTCTATGGAGTTCAAGTGCGATGATTGCATGCCACACCCAACGTCGTATGACCGTGCGTGCTTTCCAAAGGCGATGATGGCATGCAACGCCCAACATCGTCCATCTGTGTGTGCAGTCCAAGGGCGATAATGGCATGCCACGTCCGAGGTCGACTTACTGTGTGTGCTATCAAAGGGAGATGATGACATGCCACGCTTAACGTCATAATATCGTGTCTGCTGTTCAAGGGCTATGATTGCATGCCACGCCCGACGT
>NC_028638.1:24446756-24447774 GCF_001406875.1 Solanum pennellii
TCCAAGGGACATGATGGCATGCCACGCCCGACGTCGTCCGACTGTGTGGGCAGTTAATTACTATGATAGCGTGCCATGCCTAACATCGTCCGTCCGTATGTGCAGTCCAAGGGCGATGATGGCAAGCCATACCCGACTTTGTCCGATCGTGTGTGCTGTCCAATGACTACGCAGGCATGCAAGGCCCGACTTCGTCCAAGCTATGTGATGTCCAAGGGCGATAATTGCATGCCACGCCCAACTTTGTCTGTTCGTTTGTTCGATAAAATGGCGAGATGGCATACGACGCCCGACATCGTCCTACAGTGTGTGTTGTGCAAGGGCTACGCAGGCATGCCACTCCCGACATTGTCTTATTGTGTGTGCTGTCCAAGGGCTATGATGGCAGGCCACACCCGACGTCGTCTTATTGTGTGTGCTGTCCAAGTTCTATGATGGCATGCCACACCCGATGTCGTCTTATTCTGTGTACTGTTGAAGAGTAATGATGGCATGCCACGCCCGATGTCGTCCTACCATGTGTGAAGCCCAATGACCATTATGGCATGACATGCTTGACATCGTCCGTCTGTGTGTGCAGTCCAAAGGTGATGATGGCATGTCATACCCGACTTAGTCCGACCGTGTGTGTTGTCCAAAGGATATGATGACATACCATGCCCGACGTCGTCCGACCGTGTGTGCTGTCTAAGGGCTATGATGTAAGCCACGCCTGACGTTGCCCGACCGTGTGTGCAGTCAAAGGCCGATAATGGCATGCCACATCCAATGTCGTCTTACCGTGTGTGATGTCCAAGGGCCATGATGGCATGCCACATCCGATGTTGTCCGACTCTCTGTGCTTTAAAAAGGAGATAATGGCTTTCCACGCCTGATGTTATTAGTCTATGTGCAATTTTCCAACGGCGATGATGGCATGCCACGTCTAAGGACGACCGACCGTGTGTGCTATCCTAGGGCTATATGACATTCCACGCCCAACGTCGTTCAACCGTGAGTGCTCTCTAAGGGCTACGTG
>NC_028638.1:24457774-24467792 GCF_001406875.1 Solanum pennellii
GGACTTCGCGGGCATTACATGCCCGACATCGTCCAACTGTATTTGCTGTCCAAGGGCTATAATTCCATGCCACGCCCGACGTAATACATTCGTGTGTGCTATCCAAGGGTTTGAATAGCATGCCACACCTGACATCCTCCCACCGAGTGTAATGTCTAAGGGCTACGCAGGCATGACACACACGATGTTATCCAATCGTGTGTATTGTTCAAGGGCTACGTGGGAATGGTGCACCCGACGTCGTCCCTTCGTAGGTGCAATCCAAGGGCAATGATGGCTTGCCATGCCCGATGTCGTCCGATCGTGTGTATTGTCCAAGGGCTATGATTACATGCCATGCCCAACATCGTCAGACCGTGTGTGTAGTCCAACGGAGATGATGTAATGCCACTCCCGATGTCATCTGACAGTGTGTGCTGTCCAAAGGCTGTGATGCTATGCCACACCTGACGTGGTCACACCGTGTGTGCTCTCCAATGGCTTTGATGTCATGCCACGCCTGACATCGTCCGACCGGTTGTGCCTTCCTAGGGCTACGAGAGCATGCATTGCCCAAGTTCATCCAAGTGATTTTTCTGTCCAAGGGCTATGATGACATGCCACGCCCGACGTCGTCAGACCGTTTGTTCTGTCCAAGGGCTACACGGGCATGCCACGCCCGACGTCGTCCGTCCGTGTGTGCATTCCAATGAAGATGATGGCATGCCACAGCCGACGTTATCCGACTTTGTGTGATGTCCAAGGGCTATGATTCCATGCCACACCCAACTTCGTGCGACCGTCTCAGTTTTCCATGTGCTTTGATGCATGCAATGTCTGACGTCGCCCGATCGTGTGTGCTGTCTAAGGGCTTGATGGGATGCCACGCCTAACGTCGTCTAACCATATGTGTTGTCAAAGGGCCATAATGGCATGCCACGCCTGATGTCATCCGACCATGTGTTCTATCCAACGGCTATGATGCCATCCCACACCCGACGTCGTCATATCTTGTGTGCTGTCCAAGGGCTTTGATGGAATGCATGATGTTGTCCTACCGTCTCTGCAGTCTAAGGGCTCCGCAAGCAAGCAACCCCCGACGTTGTCCAACCGTGTGTGTTGTCAAAGGGCCATAATGGCATGCCACGCCCGACGTCGTCCGACCATGTGTGCTCTCCTAGGACATTGCGGGCATTACACACCCGACGTCGTCCGTCTGTGTGTGCTGTCCACGGGCTATGATGCCATGCCATGCCCGACGTAATACAACCGTGTGTGCTGTCCAAGGGTTTGAATAGCATGCCACACCCGACATCGCCCCACCGAGTGTAATGTCTAAGGGCTACGCAGGCATGACACACACGAAGTCATCCAATCGTGTGTAGTGTTCAAGGTCTACGTGGGAATGGCGCACCCGACGTCGTCCCTTCGTAGGTGCAATCCAAGGGCAATGATGGCTTGCCACGCCCGATGTCGTCCGACCGTGTGTGCTGTCCAAGGGCTATGATTACATGCCATGCCCAACATCGTCAGACCGTGTGTGTAATCCAACGGAGATGATGTAATGCCACTCCCGACGTCATCTGACAGTGTGTGCTGTCCAAAGGCTATGATTCTATGCCACACCTGACGTCGTCAGAACGTGTGTGCTCTCCAATGGCTTTGATGTCATGCCACGCCTGACATCGTCCGACCGTTTGTGCCTTCCTAGGGCTACGAGAGCATGCATTGCCCAACGTCATCCAAGTGATTTTTCTGTCCAAGGGCTATGATGACATGCCACGCCCGACGTCGTTAGACCGTTTGTTCTGTCAAAGGGCTACACGGGCATGCCACGCCCGACGTCGTCCGTCCGTGTGTGCATTCCAATGAAGATGATGGCATGCCACAACCGACGTTATCCGACTTTGTGTGATGTCCAAGGGCTATGATTCCATGCCACACCCAACTTCGTGCGACCGTCTCAGTTTTCCATGTGCTTTGATGCATGCAATGTCTGACGTCGCCCGATCGTGTGTGCTGTCTAAGGGCTTGATGGGATGCCACGCCTAACGTCGTCTAACCATATGTGTTGTCAAAGGGCCATAATGGCATGCCACGCCTGATGTCATCCGACCATGTGTTCTATCCAACGGCTATGATGCCATCCCACACCCGACGTCGTCATATCTTGTGTGCTGTCCAAGGGCTTTGATGGCATGCATGATGTTGTCCTACCGTCTCTGCAGTCTAAGGGCTCCGCAAGCAAGCAACGCCCGACGTTGTCCAACCGTGTGTGTTGTCAAAGGGCCATAATGGCATGCCACGCCTAATGTCATCCGACCATGTGTTCTATCCAACGGCTATGATGCCATCCCACACCCGACGTCGTCATATCTTGTGTGCTGTCCAAGGGCTTTGATGGCATGCATGATGTTGTCCTACCGTCTCTGCAGTCTAAGGGCTCCGCAAGCAAGCAACGCCCGACGTTGTCCAACCGTGTGTGTTGTCAAAGGGCCATAATGGCATGCCACGCCCGACGTCGTCCGACCATGTGTGCTCTCCTAGGACTTCGCGGGCATTACAAGCCCGACATCGTCCAACTGTATTTGCTGTCCAAGGGCTATAATGCCATGCCACGCCCGACGTAATACAACCGTGTGTGCTATCCGAGGGTTTGAATAGCATGCCACACCTGACATCGTCCCACCGAGTGTAATGTCTAAGGGCTACGCAGGCATGACACACACGATGTCATCCAATCGTGTGTATTGTTCAAGGGCTACGTGGGAATGGTGCACCCGACGTTGTCCCGACAAAGTGTGCAATCCAGGGGAAATAATGGCATTACATGCCCGACATCATCTGACAGTGTGTGCTGTACAAGGGAAATGATGGCTTGCCACGCCCGACGTCGTCCAACTGTGTGTGCTGTCCAAAGGCTATGATGCCATGCCACGCCAGACGTCTTCCGACCGTGTGTGCTGTCCAAGGGCTTTAATGGCATGCCACGTCCGACGTCGTCCGACCGTGAGTGCTGTCCAAGGGCTATGATGCCATGCGACGCCCGACGTCGTTCGACTGTTAGTGCTGTCCAAGCGCTTTAATGGCATGCCACGCCCGACGTCGTCCGACCATGTGTGCTCTCCTAGGACATTGCGGGCATTACACACCCGACGTCGTCCGTCTGTGTGTGCTGTCCACGGGCTATGATGCCATGCCATGCCCGACGTAATACAACCGTGTGTGCTGTCCAAGGGTTTGAATAGCATGCCACACCCGACATCGTCCCACCGAGTGTAATGTCTAAGGGCTACGCAGGCATGACACACACGATGTCATCCAATCGTGTGTATTGTTCAAGGGCTACGTGGGAATGGTGCACCCGACGTTGTCCCGACAAAGTGTGCAATCCAGGGGAAATAATGGCATTACATGCCCGACATCATCTGACAGTGTGTGTCGTACAACGGAAATGATGGCTTGCCACGCCCGACGTCGTCCAACTGTGTGTGCTGACCAAAGGCTTTGATGCCATGCCACGCCAGACGTCTTCCGACCGTGTGTGCTGTCCAAGGGCTTTGATGGCATGCCACGTCCGACTTCGTCCGACCGTGAGTGCTGTCCAAGGGCTATGATGCCATGCGACGCCCGACGTCGTTCGACTGTTAGTGCTGTCCAAGCGCTTTAATGGCATGCCACGCCCGACGTCGTCCGACCATGTGTGCTCTCCTAGGACATTGCGGGCATTACACACCCGACGTCGTCCGTCTGTGTGTGCTGTCCACGGGCTATGATGCCATGCCATGCCCGACGTAATACAACCGTGTGTGCTGTCCAAGGGTTTGAATAGCATGCCACACCCGACATCGTCCCACCGAGTGTAATGTCTAAGGGCTACGCAGGCATGACACACACGATGTCATCCAATCGTGTGTATTGTTCAAGGGCTACGTGGGAATGGTGCACCCGACGTTGTCCCGACAAAGTGTGCAATCCAGGGGAAATAATGGCATTACATGCCCGACATCATCTGACAGTGTGTGTCGTACAACGGAAATGATGGCTTGCCACGCCCGACGTCGTCCAACTGTGTGTGCTGACCAAAGGCTTTGATGCCATGCCACGCCAGACGTCTTCCGACCGTGTGTGCTGTCCAAGGGCTTTGATGGCATGCCACGTCCGACTTCGTCCGACCGTGAGTGCTGTCCAAGGGCTATGATGCCATGCGACGCCCGACGTCGTTCGACTGTTAGTGCTGTCCAAGCGCTTTAATGGCATGCCACGCCCGACGTCGTCCGACCATGTGTGCTCTCCTAGGACATTGCGGGCATTACACACCCGACGTCGTCCGTCTGTGTGTGCTGTCCACGGGCTATGATGCCATGCCATGCCCGACGTAATACAACCGTGTGTGCTGTCCAAGGGTTTGAATAGCATGCCACACCCGACATCGTCCCACCGAGTGTAATGTCTAAGGGCTACGCAGGCATGACACACACGATGTCATCCAATCGTGTGTATTGTTCAAGGGCTACGTGGGAATGGTGCACCCGACGTTGTCCCGACAAAGTGTGCAATCCAGGGGAAATAATGGCATTACATGCCCGACATCATCTGACAGTGTGTGTCGTACAACGGAAATGATGGCTTGCCACGCCCGACGTCGTCCAACTGTGTGTGCTGACCAAAGGCTTTGATGCCATGCCACGCCAGACGTCTTCCGACCGTGTGTGCTGTCCAAGGGCTTTGATGGCATGCCACGTCCGACTTCGTCCGACCGTGAGTGCTGTCCAAGGGCTATGATGCCATGCGACGCCCGACGTCGTTCGACTGTTAGTGCTGTCCAAGCGCTTTAATGGCATGCCACGCCCGACGTCGTCCGACCATGTGTGCTCTCCTAGGACATTGCGGGCATTACACACCCGACGTCGTCCGTCTGTGTGTGCTGTCCACGGGCTATGATGCCATGCCATGCCCGACGTAATACAACCGTGTGTGCTGTCCAAGGGTTTGAATAGCATGCCACACCCGACATCGTCCCACCGAGTGTAATGTCTAAGGGCTACGCAGGCATGACACACACGATGTCATCCAATCGTGTGTATTGTTCAAGGGCTACGTGGGAATGGTGCACCCGACGTTGTCCCGACAAAGTGTGCAATCCAGGGGAAATAATGGCATTACATGCCCGACATCATCTGACAGTGTGTGTCGTACAACGGAAATGATGGCTTGCCACGCCCGACGTCGTCCAACTGTGTGTGCTGACCAAAGGCTTTGATGCCATGCCACGCCAGACGTCTTCCGACCGTGTGTGCTGTCCAAGGGCTTTGATGGCATGCCACGTCCGACTTCGTCCGACCGTGAGTGCTGTCCAAGGGCTATGATGCCATGCGACGCCCGACGTCGTTCGACTGTTAGTGCTGTCCAAGCGCTTTAATGGCATGCCACGCCCGACGTCGTCCGACCATGTGTGCTCTCCTAGGACATTGCGGGCATTACACACCCGACGTCGTCCGTCTGTGTGTGCTGTCCACGGGCTATGATGCCATGCCATGCCCGACGTAATACAACCGTGTGTGCTGTCCAAGGGTTTGAATAGCATGCCACACCCGACATCGTCCCACCGAGTGTAATGTCTAAGGGCTACGCAGGCATGACACACACGATGTCATCCAATCGTGTGTATTGTTCAAGGGCTACGTGGGAATGGTGCACCCGACGTTGTCCCGACAAAGTGTGCAATCCAGGGGAAATAATGGCATTACATGCCCGACATCATCTGACAGTGTGTGTCGTACAACGGAAATGATGGCTTGCCACGCCCGACGTCGTCCAACTGTGTGTGCTGACCAAAGGCTTTGATGCCATGCCACGCCAGACGTCTTCCGACCGTGTGTGCTGTCCAAGGGCTTTGATGGCATGCCACGTCCGACTTCGTCCGACCGTGAGTGCTGTCCAAGGGCTATGATGCCATGCGACGCCCGACGTCGTTCGACTGTTAGTGCTGTCCAAGCGCTTTAATGGCATGCCACGCCCGACGTCGTCCGACCATGTGTGCTCTCCTAGGACATTGCGGGCATTACACACCCGACGTCGTCCGTCTGTGTGTGCTGTCCACGGGCTATGATGCCATGCCATGCCCGACGTAATACAACCGTGTGTGCTGTCCAAGGGTTTGAATAGCATGCCACACCCGACATCGTCCCACCGAGTGTAATGTCTAAGGGCTACGCAGGCATGACACACACGATGTCATCCAATCGTGTGTATTGTTCAAGGGCTACGTGGGAATGGTGCACCCGACGTTGTCCCGACAAAGTGTGCAATCCAGGGGAAATAATGGCATTACATGCCCGACATCATCTGACAGTGTGTGTCGTACAACGGAAATGATGGCTTGCCACGCCCGACGTCGTCCAACTGTGTGTGCTGACCAAAGGCTTTGATGCCATGCCACGCCAGACGTCTTCCGACCGTGTGTGCTGTCCAAGGGCTTTGATGGCATGACACGTCCGACTTCGTCCGACCGTGAGTGCTTTCCAAGGGCTATGATGCCATGCGACGCCAGACGTCGTCCGACTGGTAGTGCTGTCCAAGCGCTTTAATGGCATGCCACGCCCGATGTCGTCCGACCATGTGTGCTCTCCTAGGACTTCGCGGGCATTACACGCCCGACATCCTCCAACTGTATTTGCTGTCCAAGGGCTATAATGCCATGCCACGCCCGACGTAATACAACCGTGTGTGCTATCCAAGGGTTTGAATAGCATGCCACACCTGACATCGTCCCACCGAGTGTAATGTCTAAGGGCTACGCAGGCATGACACACACGATGTCATCCAATCGTGTGTATTGTTCAAGGGCTACGTGGGAATGGTGCACCCGACGTTGTCCCGACAAAGTGTGCAATCCAGGGGAAATAATGGCATTACATGCCCGACATCATCTGACAGTGTGTGCCGTACAACGGAAATGATGGCTTGCCACGCCCGACGTCGTCCAACTGTGTGTGCTGTCCAAAGGCTATGATGCCATGCCACGCCAGACGTCTTCCGACCGTGTGTGCTGTCCAAGGGCTTTGATGGCATGCCACGTCCGACTTCGTCCGACCGTGAGTGCTGTCCAAGGGCTATGATGCCATGCGACGCCCGACGTCGTTCGACTGTTAGTGCTGTCCAAGCGCTTTAATGGCATGCCACGCCCGACGTCGTCCGACCATGTGTGCTCTCCTAGGACATTGCGGGCATTACACACCCGACGTCGTCCGTCTGTGTGTGCTGTCCACGGGCTATGATGCCATGCCATGCCCGACGTAATACAACCGTGTGTGCTGTCCAAGGGTTTGAATAGCATGCCACACCCGACATCGTCCCACCGAGTGTAATGTCTAAGGGCTACGCAGGCATGACACACACGATGTCATCCAATCGTGTGTATTGTTCAAGGGCTACGTGGGAATGGTGCACCCGACGTTGTCCCGACAAAGTGTGCAATCCAGGGGAAATAATGGCATTACATGCCCGACATCATCTGACAGTGTGTGTCGTACAACGGAAATGATGGCTTGCCACGCCCGACGTCGTCCAACTGTGTGTGCTGACCAAAGGCTTTGATGCCATGCCACGCCAGACGTCTTCCGACCGTGTGTGCTGTCCAAGGGCTTTGATGGCATGACACGTCCGACTTCGTCCGACCGTGAGTGCTTTCCAAGGGCTATGATGCCATGCGACGCCAGACGTCGTCCGACTGGTAGTGCTGTCCAAGCGCTTTAATGGCATGCCACGCCCGATGTCGTCCGACCATGTGTGCTCTCCTAGGACTTCGCGTGCATTACACGCCCGACATCGTCCAACTGTATGTGCTGTCCAAGGGCTATAATGCCATGCCACGCCCGACGTAATACAACCGTGTGTGCTATCCAAGGGTTTGAATAGCATGCCACACCTGACATCGTCCCACCGAGTGTAATGTCTAAGGGCTACGCAGGCATGACACACACGATGTCATCCAATCGTGTGTATTGTTCAAGGGCTACGTGGGAATGGTGCACCCGACGTTGTCCCGACAAAGTGTGCAATCCAGGGGAAATAATGGCATTACATGCCCGACATCATCTGACAGTGTGTGTCGTACAACGGAAATGATGGCTTGCCACGCCCGACGTCGTCCAACTGTGTGTGCTGTCCAAAGGCTATGATGCCATGCCACGCCAGACGTCTTCCGACCGTGTGTGCTGTCCAAGGGCTTTGATGGCATGCCACGTCCGACTTCGTCCGACCGTGAGTGCTGTCCAAGGGCTATGATGCCATGCGACGCCAGACGTCGTTCGACTGTTAGTGCTGTCCAAGCGCTTTAATGGCATGCCACGCCCGACGTCGTCCGACCATGTGTGCTCTCCTAGGACATTGCGGGCATTACACACCCGACGTCGTCCGTCTGTGTGTGCTGTCCACGGGCTATGATGCCATGCCATGCCCGACGTAATACAACCGTGTGTGCTGTCCAAGGGTTTGAATAGCATGCCACACCCGACATCGTCCCACCGAGTGTAATGTCTAAGGGCTACGCAGGCATGACACACACGAAGTCATCCAATCGTGTGTAGTGTTCAAGGGCTACGTGGGAATGGCGCACCCAACGTCGTCCCTTCGTAGGTGCAATCCAAGGGCAATGATGGCTTGCCACGCCCGATGTCGTCCGACCGTGTGTGCTGTCCAAGGGCTATGATTACATGCCATGCCCAACATCGTCAGACCGTGTGTGTAGTCCAACGGAGATGATGTAATGCCACTCCCGACGTCATCTGACAGTGTGTGCTGTCCAAAGGCTATGATGCTATGCCACACCTGACGTCGTCAGACCGTGTGTGCTCTCCAATGGCTTTGATGTCATGCCACGCCTGACATCGTCCGACCGTTTGTGCCTTCCTAGGGCTACGAGAGCATGCATTGCCCAACGTCATCCAAGTGATTTTTCTGTCCAAGGGCTATGATGACATGCCACGCCCGACGTCGTCAGACCGTTTGTTCTGTCCAAGGGCTACACGGGCATGCCACGCCCGACGTCGTCCGTCCGTGTGTGCATTCCAATGAAGATGATGGCATGCCACAGCCGACGTTATCCGACTTTGTGTGATGTCCAAGGGCTATGATTCCATGCCACACCCAACTTCGTGCGACCGTCTCAGTTTTCCATGTGCTTTGATGCATGCAATGTCTGACGTCGCCCGATCGTGTGTGTTGTCTAAGGGCTTTATGGGATGCCACGCCTAACGTCGTCTAACAATATGTGTTGTCAAAGGTCCATAATGGCATGCCACGCCTGACGTCATCCGACCATGTGTTTTATCCAACGGCTATGATGCCATCCCACACCCGACGTCGTCATATCTTGTGAGCTGTCCAAGGTCTTTGATGGCATGCATGATGTTGTCCTACCGTCTCTGCAGTCTAAGGGCTCCGCAAGCAAGCAACGCCCGACGTTGTCCAACCGTGTGTGTTGTCAAAGGGCCATAATGGCATGCCACGCCCAACGTCGTCCGACCGTGTGTGCTATCCATAGGCTATGATGTCATGCCACACCTACATTGCCGTCCGGTGTGCAATCAAAGGGAGATGATGGCATGACACACCCGACGTCCTTTGACAGTGTGTGCTGTATAAGGATAATGATGGCTTGCCACGCCCGACGTCGTCTGGTCGTGTGTGCTATCCAAGGGCTCTGATGCAATGCCTTGCCCGGCGTTATCCGACCGTGTGTGTTGTCAAAGGGACATAATGGCATATCACGTGCGATGTTGTCCGACCGTGTGTGATGTTCGAGGACTATTATACTATTCTACGGCCAATTTCATACCATTTTGTGTGCCATCCAAGCGATTTTATTGCATGCCACGCCTGACATCGTCCAATCGTGTGTGCTATCCAACGGATACGCGGGCATGCCAAGCCCGACGTCGTTCAACCATGTGTGCTGTCTTAAGGATATAATAGCAAGCCACGCCCGATGTCGTTTGATCGTGTGTAATTTCCATTGATTACACTGGCAGGCCAG
>NC_028638.1:24472600-24481679 GCF_001406875.1 Solanum pennellii
CGTGTGATGCTGTCAAAGGTCCATAATGGCATGTCAATCCCCATGTCGTCCAACCGTGTGTTCTGTCCAAGGGCTATGAGGCAATGCCTGGCCTGATATATTCAAATCGTGTGTGCTGTCCAACGGCTTTGATGGCATGCCAGGCCTGACATCGTCCGATCGTGTGTGCAGTCCAAAGGCTACAGGGGCATGCCACGCATGACATCGTCCAGCCGTGTGTGCTGTCCAAGGGATAGGATGACATGCCATGCCCTATATCGTCAGACTGTGTGTTTTGTCCAACTAAGATAATGGAATGCCACGTCCAACGTCATCCGACAGTGTGTGCTGTGCAAGGAAACGATGTCTTTCCACGCCCGACGTCGTCTGACTGTGTGTGTTGTCCAAGGGCTATGATGCCATGCCACTCTAGACGTCTTCCCACAATGTGCGCTGTCCAAGGGCTATGATGACATGCGACGCCCGACATCGTTTGACTATTAGTGTTTTCCAAGCGCTTTAATGGCATGCCACGCCCGATGTCGTCCGACCATGTGTGCTCTCCCAGGACTTCGCGGGCATTACACGCCCGACGTCGTCCGTCTGTGTGTGCTGTCCACGGGCCATGATGCCATGCCACGCCCAACGTATTACAACCGTGTGTGCTGTCAAAGGGTTTGAATAGCATGCCACACCCGACATCGTCCCATCGAGTGTAATGTCTAAGGGCTACGCAGGCATGACGCAAACGAAGTCATCCAATCGTGTGTAGTGTTCAAGGGCTACGTGGGAATGGCGCACCCAACGTCGTCCCTTCGTAGGTGCAATCCAAGGGCAATGATGGCTTGCCACGCCCGATGTCATCAGACCCCGTGTGTAGTCCAACGGAGATGATGTAATGCCACTCCCGACGTCATCTGACAGTGTGTGCTGTCCAAAGGCTATGATGCTATGCCACACCTGACGTCGTCAGACCGTGTGTGCTCTCCAATTGCTTTGATATCATGCCACGCCTGACATCGTCCGACCGTTTGTGCTTGCCTAGGGCTACGAGAGCATGCATTGCCCAACGTCATCCAAGCGATTTTTCTGTCCAAGGGCTATGATGACATGCCACGGCCGACGTCGTCAGACCTTTTGTTCTGTCCAAGGGCTACACGGGCATTACACGCCCGACGTCGTCCGTCCATGTGTGCATTCCAATGAAGATGATGGCATGCCACAGCCGACGTTATCCGACTTTGTGCGATGTCCAAGGGCTATGATTCCATGCCACACCCAACTTCGTGCGACCGTCTCAGTTTTCCATGTGCTTTGATGCATGCAATGTCTGACGTCGCCCGATCGTCTGTGCTGTCTAAGGGCTTGATGGGATGCCACGCCTAACGTCGTCTAACCATATGTGTTGTAAAAGGGCCATAATGGCATGCCACGCCTGACGTCATCCGACCATGTGTTCTATCCAACGGCTATGATGCCATCCCACACCCGACGTCGTCATATCTTGTGTGCTGTCCAAGGGCTTTGATGGCATGCATGATGTTGTCCTACCGTCTCTGAAGTCTAAGGGCTCCGCAAGCAAGCAACGCCCGACGTTGTCCAACCGTATGTGTTGTCAAAGGGCCATAATGGCATGCCACGCCCAACGTCGTCCGACCGTGTGTGCTATCCATAAGCTATGATGTCATGCCACACCTACATTGCCGTCCGGTGTGCAATCCAAGGGAGATGATGGCATGACACACCCGACGTCCTTTGACAGTGTGTGCTGTATAAGGGCAATGATGGCTTGCCACGCCAGACGTTCTTGACCGTGTGTGCTGTCCAAGGGCTTTAATGGCATGCCACGTCCGATGTCGTCCGACCGTGAGTGCTGTCCAAGGGCTATGATGCCATGCGACGCCCGACGTCGTTCGACTGTTAGTGCTATCAAAGCGCTTTAATGGCATGCCACGCCCGACGTCGTCCGACCATGTGTGCTCTCCTAGGACATTGCGGGCATTACACACCCGACGTCGTCCGTCTGTGTGTGCTGTCCACGGGCTATGATGCCATGCCATGCCCGACGTAATACAACCGTGTGTGCTGTCCAAGGGTTTGAATAGCATGCCACACCCGACATCGTCCCACCGAGTGTAATGTCTAAGGGCTACGCAGGCATGACACACACGAAGTCATCCAATCGTGTGTAGTGTTCAAGGGCTACGTGAGAATGGCGCACCCGACGTCGTCCCTTCGTAGGTGCAATCCAAGGGCAATGATGGCTTGCCACGCCCGATGTCGTCCGACCGTGTGTGCTGTCCAAGGGCTATGATTACATGCCATGCCCAACATCGTCAGACCGTGTGTGTAGTCCAACGGAGATGATGTAATGCCACTCCCGACGTCATCTGACAGTGTGTGCTGTCCAAAGGCTATGATGCTATGCCACACCTGACGTCGTCAGACCGTGTGTGCTCTCCAATGGCTTTGATGTCATGCCACGCCTGACATCGTCCGACCGTTTGTGCCTGCCTAGGGCTACGAGAGCATGCATTGCCCAACGTCATCCAAGTGATTTTTCTGTCCAAGGGCTATGATGACATGCCACGCCCGACGTCGTCAGACCGTTTGTTCTGTCCAAGGGCTACACGGGCATGCCACGCCCGACGTCGTCCGTCCGTGTGTGCATTCCAATGAAGATGATGGCATGCCACAGCCGACGTTATCCGACTTTGTGTGATGTCCAAGGGCTATGATTCCATGCCACACCCAACTTCGTGCGACCGTCTCAGTTTTCCATGTGCTTTGATGCATGCAATGTCTGACGTCGCCCGATCGTGTGTGCTGTCTAAGGGCTTGATGGGATGCCACGCCTAACGTCGTCTAACCATATGTGTTGTCAAAGGGCCATAATGGCATGCCACGCCTGACGTCATCCGACCATGTGTTCTATCCAACGGCTATGATGCCATCCCACACCCGACGTCGTCATATCTTGTGTGCTGTCCAAGGGCTTTGATGGCATGCATGATGTTGTCCTACCGTCTCTGCAGTCTAAGGGCTCCGCAAGCAAGCAACGCCCGACGTTGTCCAACCGTGTGTGTTGTCAAAGGGCCATAATGGCATGCCACGCCCAACGTCGTCCGACTGTGTGTGCTATCCATAGGCTATGATGTCATGCCACACCTACATTGCCGTCTGGTGTGCAATCCAAGGGAGATGATGGCATGACACACCCGACGTCCTTTGACAGTGTGTGCTGTATAAGGGCAATGATGGCTTGCCACGCCCGACGTCGTCTGGTCGTGTGTGCTATGCAAGGGCTCTGATGCCATGACTTGCCCGACGTTATCCGACCGTGTGGGTTGTCAAAGGGACATAATGGCATATCACGCGCGACGTTGTCCGACCGTGTGTGATGTCCGAGAACTATTATACCATTCTACGGCCAATTTCATACCATTTTGTGTGTTGTCCAAGGGATTTTATGGCATGCCACGCCTGACATCGTCCAATCGTGTGTGCTATCCAACGGATACGCGGGCATTCCAAGCCCGACGTTGTTCAACCATGTGTGCTTTCTAAAGGATATAATGGCATGCCACGCCTGATGTCGTTTGATCGTGTGTAATTTCCATTGATTACACTGGAAGGCCAGACCCGACAGGTTGTGCTGTCCAAGGGAGATGATGGCATGCAACGCCTGACGTCGTTCGACCGTATGTGTTGTCCAAGGGATTTTATGGCATGCCACGCCTGACATCGTCCACTCGTGTGTGCTATCCAACGGATACGCGGGCATTCCAAGCCCGACGTTGTTCAACCATGTGTGCTTTCTAAAGGATATGATGGCATGCCACGCCTGACATCGTCCACTCGTGTGTGCTATCCAACGGATACGCGGGCATTCCAAGCCCGACGTTGTTCAACCATGTGTGCTTTCTAAAGGATATGATGGCATGCCACGCCTGACATCGTCCACTCGTGTGTGCTATCCAACGGATACGCGGGCATTCCAAGCCCGACGTTGTTCAACCATGTGTGCTTTCTAAAGGATATGATGGCATGCCACGCCTGACATCGTCCACTCGTGTGTGCTATCCAACGGATACGCGGGCATTCCAAGCCCGACGTTGTTCAACCATGTGTGCTTTCTAAAGGATATGATGGCATGCCACGCCTGACATCGTCCACTCGTGTGTGCTATCCAACGGATACGCGGGCATTCCAAGCCCGACGTTGTTCAACCATGTGTGCTTTCTAAAGGATATGATGGCATGCCACGCCTGACATCGTCCACTCGTGTGTGCTATCCAACGGATACGCGGGCATTCCAAGCCCGACGTTGTTCAACCATGTGTGCTTTCTAAAGGATATGATGGCATGCCACGCCTGACATCGTCCACTCGTGTGTGCTATCCAACGGATACGCGGGCATTCCAAGCCCGACGTTGTTCAACCATGTGTGCTTTCTAAAGGATATGATGGCATGCCACGCCTGACATCGTCCACTCGTGTGTGCTATCCAACGGATACGCGGGCATTCCAAGCCCGACGTTGTTCAACCATGTGTGCTTTCTAAAGGATATGATGGCATGCCACGCCTGACATCGTCCACTCGTGTGTGCTATCCAACGGATACGCGGGCATTCCAAGCCCGACGTTGTTCAACCATGTGTGCTTTCTAAAGGATATGATGGCATGCCACGCCTGACATCGTCCACTCGTGTGTGCTATCCAACGGATACGCGGGCATTCCAAGCCCGACGTTGTTCAACCATGTGTGCTTTCTAAAGGATATGATGGCATGCCACGCCTGACATCGTCCACTCGTGTGTGCTATCCAACGGATACGCGGGCATTCCAAGCCCGACGTTGTTCAACCATGTGTGCTTTCTAAAGGATATGATGGCATGCCACGCCTGACATCGTCCACTCGTGTGTGCTATCCAACGGATACGCGGGCATTCCAAGCCCGACGTTGTTCAACCATGTGTGCTTTCTAAAGGATATGATGGCATGCCACGCCTGACATCGTCCACTCGTGTGTGCTATCCAACGGATACGCGGGCATTCCAAGCCCGACGTTGTTCAACCATGTGTGCTTTCTAAAGGATATGATGGCATGCCACGCCTGACATCGTCCACTCGTGTGTGCTATCCAACGGATACGCGGGCATTCCAAGCCCGACGTTGTTCAACCATGTGTGCTTTCTAAAGGATATGATGGCATGCCACGCCTGACATCGTCCACTCGTGTGTGCTATCCAACGGATACGCGGGCATTCCAAGCCCGACGTTGTTCAACCATGTGTGCTTTCTAAAGGATATGATGGCATGCCACGCCTGACATCGTCCACTCGTGTGTGCTATCCAACGGATACGCGGGCATTCCAAGCCCGACGTTGTTCAACCATGTGTGCTTTCTAAAGGATATGATGGCATGCCACGCCTGACATCGTCCACTCGTGTGTGCTATCCAACGGATACGCGGGCATTCCAAGCCCGACGTTGTTCAACCATGTGTGCTGTCTAAAGGATATAATGGCATGCCACGCCTGATGTCGTTTGATCGTGTGTAATTTCCATTGATTACACTGGAAGGCCAGACCCGACAGGTTGTGCTGTCCAAGGGAGATGATGGCATGCAACGCCTGACGTCGTTCGACCGTATGTGTTGTCCAAGGGATATGATGCCCTTCCACGCGTGACGTCGTCCAATCGTGTTTGCTATCCAAGGGATACGCGGGCATGCCACGCCCGACGTCGTTCAATCATGTGTGCTGTCTTGGCTATAATGGCATGCCACGCCCGATGTCGTTTGATCGTGTGTAATTTCCATTGGTTACACTGGCATGCCAGGCCCGACAGGTTGTGCTTTCCAAGGGAGATGATGGCATGCAACGCCCGACGTCGTTCGGCCATATGTTTTGTCCAAGGGATATGATGCCCTTCCACGCCTGACGTCGTCCTACCATGTGTGTTGTCCAAGGGCTTTGATGGCATTCCACACCCTATGTTGTCCGACAAAGTGTGCAATCCAGGGGAGATAATGGCATTACATGCCCAACATCATCTGACGGTGTGTGTTGTACAAGGGAAATGATGGCTTGTCACGCCCGACGTCGTCCACCTGTGTGTGCTTTCCAAAGGCTATGATGTCATGCCACGCTAGACGTCTTCCGACCGTGTGTGCTGTCCAAGGGCTTTGATGGCATGACACGTCCGACTTCGTCCGACCGTGAGTTCTGTCCAAGGGCTATGATGCCATGCGACGCCAGACGTCGTCCGACTGGTAGTGCTGTCCAAGCGCTTTAATGGCATGCCACGCCCGATGTCGTCCGACCATGTATGCTCTCCTAGGACTTCGCGGGCATTACACGCCCGACATCCTCCAACTGTATTAGCTGTCCAAGGGCTATAATGCCATGCCACGCGCGACGTAATACAACCGTGTGTGCTATCCAAGGGTTTGAATAGCTTGCCACGCCCGATGTCGTCTAGTCATGTGTGCTATCCAAGGGCTCTGATGCCATGCCTTGCCTGAAGTTATCCGACCGTGTGTGTTGTCAAAGGGACATAATGGCATATCACGCGCGACGTCGTCGGACCGTATGTGCTGTCCGAGGACTATTATACCATTCCACGGCCAATTTTTTACCATTTTGTGTGCCGTCCAAGGGATGTTATGGCATGCCACGCCTGCCGTCGTCCAATCGTGTGTGCTATCAATGGGATACGCGGGCATGCCACGCCCGACGTCGTTCAACTGTGTGTGCTGTCTAAGGGCAATAATGGCATGCCACGCCCGATGTCGTCTAGTCATGTGTGCTATCCAAGGGCTCTGATGCCATGCCTTGCCTGAAGTTATCCGACCGTGTGTGTTGTCAAAGGGACATAATGGCATATCACGCGCGACGTCGTCGGACCGTATGTGCTGTCCGAGGACTATTATACCATTCCACGGCCAATTTTTTACCATTTTGTGTGCCGTCCAAGGGATGTTATGGCATGCCACGCCTGCCGTCGTCCAATCGTGTGTGCTATCAATGGGATACGCGGGCATGCCACGCCCGACGTCGTTCAACTGTGTGTGCTGTCTAAGGGCAATAATGGCATGCCACGCCCGATGTCGTCTAGTCATGTGTGCTATCCAAGGGCTCTGATGCCATGCCTTGCCTGAAGTTATCCGACCGTGTGTGTTGTCAAAGGGACATAATGGCATATCACGCGCGACGTCGTCGGACCGTATGTGCTGTCCGAGGACTATTATACCATTCCACGGCCAATTTTTTACCATTTTGTGTGCCGTCCAAGGGATGTTATGGCATGCCACGCCTGCCGTCGTCCAATCGTGTGTGCTATCAATGGGATACGCGGGCATGCCACGCCCGACGTCGTTCAACTGTGTGTGCTGTCTAAGGGCAATAATGGCATGCCACGCCCGATGTCGTCTAGTCATGTGTGCTATCCAAGGGCTCTGATGCCATGCCTTGCCTGAAGTTATCCGACCGTGTGTGTTGTCAAAGGGACATAATGGCATATCACGCGCGACGTCGTCGGACCGTATGTGCTGTCCGAGGACTATTATACCATTCCACGGCCAATTTTTTACCATTTTGTGTGCCGTCCAAGGGATGTTATGGCATGCCACGCCTGCCGTCGTCCAATCGTGTGTGCTATCAATGGGATACGCGGGCATGCCACGCCCGACGTCGTTCAACTGTGTGTGCTGTCTAAGGGCAATAATGGCATGCCACGCCCGATGTCGTCTAGTCATGTGTGCTATCCAAGGGCTCTGATGCCATGCCTTGCCTGAAGTTATCCGACCGTGTGTGTTGTCAAAGGGACATAATGGCATATCACGCGCGACGTCGTCGGACCGTATGTGCTGTCCGAGGACTATTATACCATTCCACGGCCAATTTTTTACCATTTTGTGTGCCGTCCAAGGGATGTTATGGCATGCCACGCCTGCCGTCGTCCAATCGTGTGTGCTATCAATGGGATACGCGGGCATGCCACGCCCGACGTCGTTCAACTGTGTGTGCTGTCTAAGGGCAATAATGGCATGCCACGCCCGATGTCGTCTAGTCATGTGTGCTATCCAAGGGCTCTGATGCCATGCCTTGCCTGAAGTTATCCGACCGTGTGTGTTGTCAAAGGGACATAATGGCATATCACGCGCGACGTCGTCGGACCGTATGTGCTGTCCGAGGACTATTATACCATTCCACGGCCAATTTTTTACCATTTTGTGTGCCGTCCAAGGGATTTTATGGCATGCCACGCCTGCCGTCGTCCAATCGTGTGTGCTATCAATGGGATACGCGGGCATGCCACGCCCGACGTCGTTCAACTGTGTGTGCTGTCTAAGGGCAATAATGGCATGCCACGCCCGATGTCGTCTAGTCATGTGTGCTATCCAAGGGCTCTGATGCCATGCCTTGCCTGAAGTTATCCGACCGTGTGTGTTGTCAAAGGGACATAATGGCATATCACGCGCGACGTCGTCGGACCGTATGTGCTGTCCGAGGACTATTATACCATTCCACGGCCAATTTTTTACCATTTTGTGTGCCGTCCAAGGGATGTTATGGCATGCCACGCCTGCCGTCGTCCAATCGTGTGTGCTATCAATGGGATACGCGGGCATGCCACGCCCGACGTCGTTCAACTGTGTGTGCTGTCTAAGGGCAATAATGGCATGCCACGCCCGATATCGTTTGATTGTGTGTAATTTCCATTCGTTACACTAGCATGCTAGGCCCGACAGGTTGTGCTGTCCATGGGAGATAATGGCATGCAACGCCCGACGTCGTTCGACCATATGAGTTGTCCAAGAGATATGATGTGTGTTGTCCAATGGCTTTGATAGCATTCCACACCCTATGTTGTCCGACAAAGTGTGCAATCCAGGGGAAATAATGGCATTACATTCCCGACTCATCTGACAGTGTGTGCCGTACAACAGAAATGATGGCTTGCCACGCCCGACGTCGTCCAACTGTGTATGCTGTCCAAAGGCTATGATGTCGTGCCACGCCAGACGTCTTCCGACCGTGTGTGCTGTCTAAGGGCTTTAATGGCATGCCACGTCCGACGTCGTCCGACCGTG
>NC_028638.1:24481868-24484856 GCF_001406875.1 Solanum pennellii
CCTGAAGTTATCCGACCGTGTGTGTTGTCAAAGGGACATAATGGCATATCACGCGCGATGTCGTCGGACCGTATGTGCAGTCCGAGGACTATTATACCATTCCACGGCCAATTTTTTACCATTTTGTGTGCCGTCCAAGGTATTTTATGGCATGCCACGCCTGACGTCGTTCAATCGTGTGTGCTATCAACGGGATACGCGGGCATGCCACGCCCGACGTCGTTCAACTGTGTGTGCTGTCTAAGGGCTATAATGGCATGCCATGCCCGATGTCGTTTGATCGTATGTAATTTCCATTGGTTACACTAGCATGCCAGGCCCGACAGGTTGTGCTGTCCATGGGAGATGATGGCATGCAACGCTCGACGTCGTTCGACCGTATGTGTTGTCCAAGAGATATGATGCCCTTCCACGCCTAACGTCGTCCGACCATGTGTGTTGTCCAATGGCTTTGATAGCATTCCACACCCTATGTTGTCCGACAAAGTGTGCAATCCAGGGGAAATAATGGCATTACATGCCCGACATCATCTGACAGTGTGTGCCGTACAACGGAAATGATGGCTTGCCACGCCCGACTTCGTCCAACTGTGTGTGCTGTCCAAAGGCTATGATGCCGTGCCACGCCAGACGTCTTCTGACCGTGTGTGCTATCCAAGGGCTTTAATGGCAGGCCACGTCCGACGTCGTCCGACCGTGAGTGCTGTCCAAGGGCTATGATGCCATGCGACGCCCGACGTCGTTCGACTGTTAGTGCTGTCCAAGCTCTTTAATGGCATGCCACGCCCGACGTCGTCCGACCATGTGTGTTCTCCTAGGACATTGCAGGCATTACACACCCGACGTCGTCCGTCTGTGTGTGCTGTCCACGGGCTATGATGCCATGCCATGCCCGACGTAATACAACCGTGTTTGCTGTCCAAGGGTTTGAATAGCATGCCACACCTGACATCGCCCCACCGAGTGTAATGTCTAAGGGCTACGCAGGCATGACACACACGAAGTCATCCAATCGTGTGTAGTGTTCAAGGGCTACGTGGGAATGGCGCACCCGACGTCGTCCCTTCGTAGGTGCAATCCAAGGGCAATGATGGCTTGCCACGGCCGATGTCGTCCGACCGTGTGTGCTGNCCCGATGTCGTCCGACCGTGTGTGCTGTCCAAGGGCTATGATTACATGCCATGCCCAACATCCTTAGACCGTGTGTGTAGTCCAACAGAGATGATGTAATGCCACTCCCGACGTCATTTGACAGTGTGTGCTGTCCAAAGGCTATGATTCTATGCCACACCTGACGTCGTCAGAACGTGTGTGCTCTCCAATGGCTTTGATAACATGCCACGCCTGACATCGTCTGACCGTTTGTGCCTTCCTAGGGCTACGAGAGCATGCATTGCCCAACGTCATCCAAGCGATTTTTCTGTCCAAGGGCTATGTGGGCATGCCACACTCGACGTCGTCCGATCGAGGATGTTGTCCAAGGGCTACGATGTCATGCCACGCCTGACGTTGTTCGACCGTGAGTGCTGTCCAAGGGATTTAATGGCATGCCATGCCCTATGTCATTCAACCGTGTGTGTTTTTCAAGCGCTATGCCGGTATTATAGCTCGAAGTCGGCCCACCGTGTCTGCTGTCCAAGGGCTACATGGGCATGACACGCCCGACTTCGTCCCACCGTGTGTGCTATCCAAGGGAGATGATCGAATGCCACGCCCGACATCGTCTGACCTTGTGTGCTGTCCAAGGGCTATGATTACATACCATGCCCGACATCGTCAAAATGTGTGTCCAGTCAAAGGGAGATGATGGCATTCCACGCCCGACGTCGTCCTATCGTGTGTGTTGTCCAAGTGCTATGATTACATGACATGCCTGACATCGTCAGACTGTGTATGATGTCCAAGAACTATGATTGCATGCCACGCCCGACATCATCCGACCGCGTGGGCTGTCCAAGGGCTATGTTTGCATGCAATGACCGATGTCGTCAAAATGTGTGATGTCCAAGGGCTATAATGATATTAAACACCCAATGTCATTCGACCATGTGTGTTGTCCAAGGGCTACGCAGGCATGGCACGTTCTCTGTCGTCCAACCCTGTGTTCTTCCCAAAGGCCATGATGACATGCCACGCCTGATGTTGTCCGACCATGTGTGCTTTTTAAGGGCGTTGATGGGATGCCCTGGCCGATGTCGTCCGACCGTGTATGCTGTCCAAGGGACATTATGGTATGCAACACTCCACGTCGTCCGACCGTGTGTATTTTCCAAGTAATATGATGGCATGTCATGCCCCACATCGTCCGTCCGTGTGTGAAGGTCAAGCGAGATGATGGCATGCCATTCATGACGTCGTCCGACCGTGTGTTTAGTCCAAGGGCAATGATGGCATGCCATGCCCTAGGTCGTCCGACCGTATGTCCTGTCCAACGGCCATGATGGCATACCAAGCCCAAGTCATCCGATCGTGTGTGCTGTCAAAGTTTAATGATGGTATGCCATGGCCGACTTTATCCGTCCGCTTGTGCAGTACAAGGGTGATGAGGTCATTCCATGCCTGACGTCATCCGACCCTGTGTTCTATCAAAAGACTATGATGACATTCCATTTTGACTTCGTCAGACCGTGTGTGATATCCATAGACTTTGATGGCATGCCAGTCCTGACTTCTTCCGACCGTGTGTGTTGTCCAAGGGCAATGGGGGCATGCTACGCCCTACTTCGTCCAACCGCGGGTGCTATCCATGTGCTATGATGACATGCCACGGCTGATGTCATGTTACTAGGGGTGATATCCTAGGACTATGGGGGCATGCCAAGCCCAACTATGTATAATGTCCAAGGGCGATGATGACATGCCACGCCCGACGTCGTCTGACCGTGTGTGTTGTCGAAGGGCAAAAATGGCAGGCAACGCCCGATATTGTCAGACCATGTGTGTTATCCAAGGCCAATAATGACATGCCACGCTCGACATCGTCGATTT
>NC_028638.1:24488481-24492414 GCF_001406875.1 Solanum pennellii
GCTTTGATGGCATGCATGATGTTTTCCTACCATCTCTGCAGTCAAAGGGCTACGCAAGCAAGCAACGCATGACGTTGTCCAACCGTGTGTGTTGTCAAAGGGCTATAATGGCATGCCACGCCCAACATCGTCCGACCGTGTGTTCTATCCGTAGGCTATGATGTCATGCCACATCTACATTGCCATCTGGCGTGCAATCCAAGGGAGATGATGGCATGACACACCCGACGTCCTTTGACAGTTTGTGCTGTATAAGGGCAATGATGGCTTGCCACGCCCGATGTCGTCTAGTGATGTGTGCTATCCAAGGGCTCTGATGCCATGCCTTGCCTGAAGTTATCCGACAGTGTGTGTTGTCAAAGGGACATAATGGCATATCACGCGCGACGTCGTTGGACCGTATGTGCTGTCCGAGGACTATTATACCATTCCACGGCCAATTTTTTACCATTTTGTGTGCCGTCCAAGGGATTTTATGGCATGCCACGCCTGACGTCGTCCAATCGTGTGTGCTATCAACGGGATACGCGGGCATGCCACGCCCGACGTCGTTCAACTGTGTGTGCTGTCTAAGGGCTATAATGGCATGCCACGCCCGATATCTTTGATCGTGTGTAATTTCCATTGGTTACACTAGCATGCTAGGCCCGACAGGTTGTGCTTTCCATGGGAGATAATGGCATGCAACGCCCGACGTCGTTCGACCATATGTGTTGTCCAAGAGATATGATGCCCTTCCACGCCTGACGTCGTCCGACCATGTGTGTTGTCCAATGGCTTTGATAGCATTCATAGTGTCCTACAAAGTGTGCAATCCAGGGGAAATAATGGCATTACATTCCCGACTCATCTGACAGTTTGTGCCGTACAACAGAAATGATGGCTTGCCACGCCCGACGTCGTCCAACTGTGTGTGCTGTCCAAAGGCTATGATGCCATGCCACGCAAGACGTCTTCCGGCCGTGTGTGCTGTCTAAGGGCTTTAATGGCATGCCACGTCCGACTTCGTCCGACCGTGAGTGCTGTCCAAGGGCTATGATGCCATGCGACGCCCGACGTCGTTCGACTGTTAGTGCTGTCCAAGCGCTTTAATGGCATGCCACGCCCGACGTCGTCCGACCATGTGTGCTCTCCTAGGACATGGCGGGCATTACACACCCGACGTCGTCCGTCTGTGTGTGCTGTCCACGGGCTATGATGCCATGTCATGCCCGACGTAATACAACCGTGTGTGCTGTCCAAGGGTTTGAATAGCATGCCACACCCGACATCGTCCCACCGAGTGTAATGTCTAAGGGCTACGCAGGCATGACACACACGAAGTCATCCAATCATGTGTAGTGTTCAAGGGCTACGTGGGAATGGCGCACCTGACGTCGTCCCTCCGTAGGTGCAATCCAAGGGCAATGATGGCTTGCCATGCCCGATGTCGTCCGACTGTGTGTACTGTCCAAGGTCTATGATTACATGCCATGCCCAACATCGTCAGACCGTGTGTGTAGTCCAACGGAGATGATGTAATGCCACTCCCGATGTCATCTGACAGTGTGTGCTGTCCAAAGGCTATGATGCTATGCCACACCTGACGTCGTCACACCGTGTGTGCTCTCCAATGGCTTTGATTTCATGCCACGCCTGACATCGTCCGACCGGTTGTGCCTTCCGAGGGCTACGAGAGCATGCATTGCCCAACGTCATCCAAGTGATTTTTCTGTCCGAGGGCTATGATGATATGCCATGCCCAACGTCGTCAGACCGTTTGTTCTGTCCAAGGGCTACACGGGCATGTCACGCCCGACGTCGTCCGTCCGTGTGTGCATTCCAATGAAGATGATGGCATGCCACAGCCGACGTTATCCGACTTTGTGTGATGTCCAAGGGCTATTATTCCATGCCACACCCAACTTCGTGCGACCGTCTCAGTTTTCCATGTGCTTTGATGCATGCAATGTCTGACGTCGCCCGATCGTGTGTGCTGTCTAAGGACTTGATGGGATGCCACGCCTAACGTCGTCTAACCATATGTGTTGTCAAAGGGCCATAATGGCATGCCACGCCTGACGTCATCCGACCATGTGTTCTATCCAACGGCTATGATGCCATCCCACACCCGACGTCTTCATATCTTGTGTGCTGTCCAAGGGCTTTGATGGCATGCATGATGTTGTCCTACCGTCTCTGTAGTCTAAGGGCTCCGCAAGAAAGCAACGCCCGACGTTGTCCAACTGTGTGTGTTGTCAAAGGGCCATAATGGCATGCCACGCCCAACGTCGTCCGACCGTGTGTGCTAGCCATAGGCTATGATGTCATGCCACACCTACATTGCCGTCCGGTGTGCAATCCAAGGGAGATGAAGGCATGACACACCCGACGTCCTTTGACAGTGTGTGTTGTATAAGGGCAATGATGGCTTGCCACGCCCGACGTCGTCTGGTCGTGTGTGCTATCCAAGGGCTCTGATGCCATGCCTTGCCCGACGTTAACCGACCGTGTGTGTTGTCAAAGGGACATAAGGGCATATCACGCGCGACGTCGTCCAACCGTGTGTGATGTCCGAGGACTATTATACCATTCTACGACCAATTTCATACCATTTTGTGTGCCGTCCAAGGGATTTTATGGCATTCCACGCCTGACATCATCCAATCGTGTGTGCTATCCAACGGATACGCGGGCATTCCAAGCCCGACGTCGTTCAACCATGTGTGCTGTCTAAACGATATAATGGCATGCCACGCCCGATGTCGTTTGATCGTGTGTAATTTCTATTGATTACACTGGCAGGCCAGGCCCGACAGGTTGTGCTGTCCAAGGGAGATGATGGCATGCAACGCCCGACGTCGTTCGACCGTATGTGTTGTCCAAGGGATATGATGCCCTTCCACGCGTGACGTCGTCCAATCGTGATTGCTATCCAAGGGATACGAGGGCATGCCACGCCCGACGTCGTTCAATCGTGTGTGCTGTCTTGGCTACAATGGCATGCCACNNCCCGATGTCGTTTGATCGTGTGTAATTTCCATTGGTTATACTGGCATGCCAGGCCCGACAGGTTGTGCTGTCCAAGGGAGATGATGGCAAGCAACGCCCGACGTCGTTCGGCCGTATGTTTTTTCCAAGGGATATGATGCCCTTCCACGCCTGACGTCGTCCTACCATGTGTGTTGTCCAAGGGCTTTGATGGCATTCCACACCCTATGTTGTCCGACAAAGTGTGCAATCCAAGGGAGATAATATCATTACATGCCCGACATCATCAGACAGTGTGTGTTGTACAAGGGAAATGATGGCTTATCACGCCCGACGTCGTCCACCTGTGTGTGCTTTCCAAAGGCTGTGATGCTATGCCACGCTATACGTCTTCCGACCGTGTGTGCTATCCAAGGGCTTTGATGGCATGACACGTCCGACCGTGAGTGCTGTCCAAGGGCTACGATGCCATGCGACGCCAGACGTCGTCCGACTGGTTGTGCTGTCCAAGCGCTTTAATGGCATGCCATGCCCGATGTCGTCCGACCATGTGTGCTCTCCTAGGACTTCGCGGGCATTACACGCCCGACATCGTCCAACTGTATTTGCTGTCCAAGGGCTATAATGCCATGCCACGCCCGACGTAATACAACCGTGTGTGCTATCCAAGGGTTTGAATAGCATGCCACACCTGACATCGTCCCACCGAGTGTAATGTCTAAGGGCTACGCAGGCATGACACACACGATGTCATCCAATCGTGTGTATTGTTCAAGGGCTACGTGGGAATGGTGCACCCGACGTTGTCCCGACAAAGTGTGCAATCCAGGGGAAATAATGGCATTACATGCCCGACATCATCTGACAGTGTGTGCCGTACAACGGAAATGATGGCTTTTTACGCCCGACGTCGTCCAACTGTGTGTGCTGTCCAAAGGCTATGATGCCATGCCATGCCAGACG
>NC_028638.1:24502414-24504078 GCF_001406875.1 Solanum pennellii
ATTCCACGCCCAATGACGTCCGACCGCGTGACCTCGTCCGTTTATGTGTGGAGTCCAAGGGAATATATATAATGCCACGCCCGACGTCAACACATCGTATGTGCTATTCTAGAGCTATGATTACATGCCACGCCCAATGTCTTCCAACCGTCTGTGTTACCCAGGGGCTATGATGGCATGCCACGCCCGACGTCATCCGACCGTGTTAGGTTTCCAAGGTCTACGTGGGCATGCCAAGCTTCATTACGTTCAAGCGTGTGTTCTTTCCAAGAGCGATGATGGCATGCCACGCCCGACGTAGTCCGATCGTGTGCGGTATCCAAGGGTGATAATGGCATGCCTCGCCCGACGTCGTTCGACAGTGTGTGTTATCCAACGGCTACGCGGGCATTCCATGCTCGACATGGTCCAACCGTGTGTCCTGTCCAAGGGCCATGATGGCATGCCACGCCCGAAACCGTCCGACTGTGTGTGCTGTCCAAGGGCTATAATGGTAGGCCACGCCCAATGTCGTCCTATCGTGTGTGCTGTCATAGATGTATAATGGCATGCCACGCCTGACATTGTCCGATTGTTTGCACTGTCCAAGTGCCATGATGGCATGCCAATCCCGACCTCGTCAGACCGTGTGTGTTTTCCTTAGGGGATGATGGCATGCAACACGTGACACGGTCTGTCTATGTGTGCATTCCAAGGGCAGTGATGGAATGCCACGCCCGACGTCAACAGATCGTGTGTGTTGTTCAAGAGCTATGATTACATGCCACGCCCAATATCTTCCTACCGTCTGTGTTACCCAAGGGCTATGAGGGCATGCCCTGCCTGACGTCATCCGACCGTTAGTGGTTTCCAAGGGCTACGTGGGCATGCCAAGCTTGACTTCGTTCGACAGTGTGCTTTCCAAGAGCAATGATGGAGTGCCACGCCCGACGTAGTCTGACCGTGTGTGCTATCCAAGGGCTATAATGTCATACGATGCCCAACGTCGTCCGACTGTGCGTGCTGTCCAAGGGCCATAATGGGAAGCCATGCCCTATGTCGTCCAACCGTGTGTGTTTTCCAAAGGGCTATCATGGCATGCTATGCCTGACGTCATCCGACCCTGTGTGCAGTCCAAGGGCGATGATGGCATGTCACGCCTCACAACGTCCAACCGTGTGAGTTGTCCAAGGTCTACTCTGGCATTCGACGCCCGACGTCGTCCGACCATGCGTGCAGTCCAAGGGCGATGATGGCATGCCACACCCGACATCGTCATAGCATGTGTTCTATCTAATGTCGATGATGGCTTGCCACGCCCGACCTCGTCCATCTGTGTGTGCTGTCCAAGGGCGATAATGGCATGCCACATCCGACATCGTACGACCATGGATGCGGTCCAAGGGCCATAATGGCAAGCCAGGCCCTCTGTCATCCGACCATATGTGTTTTCCAAGGGCTATGATGGCATGCTACGCCCGACATCGTCCGACTGTGTTTGCAGTCCAAGTGCGATGATGGCATGCCATGCCCCACTTCGGTCCGACCGTGTGTGCTATCAAAGGGTTACTCTGGCTTTCCACGCCCGACGTCGTCTGACCGTGTGTTCTTCCAAAGGCTATGATGGAATGCCAGGCCCAACATCGTCCATTTGTGTGTGCAGTCGAAGGGCAATGATGGCATGC
>NC_028638.1:24508224-24511048 GCF_001406875.1 Solanum pennellii
GTGTGTGCTGTCCAAGGGCTATGATGACATGTCATGGCTAATGTCGTTCAACTATGAGTAATGTCTAAGGGCTATGATGGCATGCAACGCACAATGTCGTCCGACCGTGTGTATTGTCGAATAGCTACGCAGGCATGCCACGCCCAACTTCGTTCGACCGTGTGTGCTCCCCAAGGGCGATGATGGATTGTTATGCCCGACATTCTTCGACCATATGTACTATCCAAGGGCGATGAGGGAAAGCCTCACCCGACATCGTTCATTCGTATGTGCAGTACAAGAGCGATGATGTCATGCCAAGCCTGACGTCGTCCGACCCTGTTGCTTTCCAAAGGTTATGATGGCATGCCATGCCTGATGTCATCTGTCTCTATGTGAAGTCCAAGGGAGATGATAACATGCCACATTCGACGTTGACCGATCATGTGTGTTGTCCAAGGGCTACGATGACATGCCACGCCCAATATCGTTCAACCGTGTGTGTTGTCCAAGGTCTATGATGGCGTGCCACGCTTAACGTCGTTCGACTGTATGTTCTGTCCAAGGGATATGCAGGCATGCCAAACCCGACACAGTTTGACCGTGTGTGCTGACCAAAGGCGATAATAGCATGCCACGCCTGATGTCGTTCATTTGTGTGTGTAGTACAAGAGCGATTATGGGATGCCACGATCGATGTCGTCCGACGTTGTGTGTTTTCCAATGGCTACGATAACATGCCACACCCTACATCGCCCGCCCATGTGTGCTGTCCAAGGGCTATGATGGCATGCCATGCCCGACGTCGTCCGAGAGTGTGTCCTATCCATTGGCTACGTGAACATGCCTTACCCAACGTCGTTGGACCATCTGTTGTTGTCCATGGGACATGATGGCATGCCACGCCCGACGTCGTCCGACCGTGTGTGCTGTCCAAGAACTATGATGGCATGTCGCGCCCGACATCGTCCAACTGTATGTGATGTCTAAGGGCCATTAATCAAGATACACCCGATGTCGTCCGACTGTATGTGATTTCCAATGTCTATGATGGTATGCAATGCCCGACGACGTCCGTGTTTGTGTAGTACAAGGGAAATGATAGCATGCCACGCCCGACGTCGTTCGACCGTGTGTGCTGTCCAAGAGCTAGGATTGCCTGCCACACTCGAAGCAATCGTGTGTGCTGT
This sequence comes from Solanum pennellii, assembly GCF_001406875.1. Lineage (NCBI taxonomy): Eukaryota > Viridiplantae > Streptophyta > Magnoliopsida > Solanales > Solanaceae > Solanum > Solanum pennellii. The sequence continues at coordinate 24,509,394 of NC_028638.1, forward strand.
CCAAGGGCTATTATGGAATGCCACGACCAAAGTTGTCCGACTGTGTGTCTTGTCAAAGGGCAATGACGAAATTCAATGGCCAATTTCGTTCGACCGTATGTGTTGTCCAAGTGCGATGATGACATGCCACACCCGACATCGTTCGTTCGATCGTGTTTACTGTTCAAGGTTCATGATGGCATGCCACTCCCGATGTCGTTCGACCGTTTGTGCTTTCCAAGGGCTATGATGTTATGCCACGCCCGACGTTGTCCGACTGTGTGTGTTGTCCAAAAGCTATAATGACCTACCACGCCCGATGTTGTCTGACCATGTGTAAAGTCCAAGGGCGATAATGGAATACCACGCCCGACATCGTTCATTTGTGTTTGTAGTACAAAAGAGATGATGGCATTGCCACAACCGACGTCGTCCCACATTATGTGTTGTCCAATTGCTATGATGACGTGCCACGCCCGACGTCGTCCGGTCGTGTGTGCTGTCCAAAGTCTATGATTTCTTTCCACGCCCGACGTCGTCCTACAGTGTGTGTTATCCAATGGATACGCGGGCATGCCAAATCCGACGTCGTCCTACCGTGTGCGTTGTCCAAGTCCATGATGGCATGCAACAGTCGACGTCGTCCGATTGTGTGTGATTTTCAAAGGCAAGTATGGCATGCCACGCCCGATGTCCGACTGTGTGTGAAATCCAAGGTCCATGATATTAAACTCCGCCCAACGTCGTCCGGCCGTGAGTGTTGTCCAAGGGCTATGATTGCATGCCACACGAGACATCGTCCGTGTGTGTGTGTAGTACAGGGCGATGATGGCATGCCATGACCAACGTCGTCCGACCGTGTGTGCTGTCTTAGGGCTATGATGACCTGCCACACCCGAAGTCGTCCAATTGTGTGTGCTTTCCAAGGGCTATGATAGCATGCCACACCTGACGTGCTCCGACTATGTGTCTTTTCAAAGGGCAATTATGGAATGCCACGCCTGATTTCATTCGACCGTATGTGTTGTCCAAGGGTGATGATGGCATACCACAACGAAAATTTCCCGTTCATGTGTGAAGTCCAAGGGTAACGATGGAATTCAAAGCCCGACAATTTCTAACCGTGTATGTTGTCCAAGGGACATGATTGCATGTCATGTTCCACGTCGTCCGACCGCGTGTCCTTTCCAAGGGCCATAGTGGCATGCCACGCCCGACGTCATCCTACCGTGTGTGTTGTCCAATGGCTATAATGGCAGGCCACGCCCAATGTCGTCCGGTCGTGTGTGCTGTCTTAGAGTTATGATGGAATGCCACACCCAACATTGTCCTATCTTTTGTACTATCCAAGTGCGATAATTGCATGCCAAGCCCAACCTCGTCCGACCGTGTGTGTTTTCCTTAGGGGATTATGGCATTCCACGCCTGACATCGTCCGTCTGTGTGTGCTCTCCAATGGAAATGATGGCATGCCACGCCTGACGTCAACCAATCGTGTGTGCTAGTCTAGAGCTATGATGACATGCCATGCCCAACGTCTTCCAACTGTCTGTGTTATTCAAGCGCTATGATGGCATTCCACGCCCGATGTCGTTCGATCGTGTGTGGTTTCCAAGGTCTACGGGGCATGTCAAGGTTGACTACATTCGACCGTGTGTGCTTTCGAAGAGCGATGA
>NC_028638.1:24516165-24518910 GCF_001406875.1 Solanum pennellii
CCGACTTCGTCCGACCTGTGTGCTGTCCAAGGGCGATATGGCATGCCATGCCCAATTTCGTCTATTCATGTGTGCGGTAAAAGGGCGATGATGGCATGCCATGCCCGACGTCGTCCGACAGTATGTGATGTGCAAGTGCTACGCAGGCATGCCACTCTCGATGTCGTTCGATCGTATGTGTTGTCCAAGGCTATGATGGTAGGTCACGCCCGACGTCGTCCAGTCTTGTGTGCTGTCCAAGAGCAATGATTGCATTCCACGCCAAACATCGTCCGACCGTGTGTTCAGTCCAAAGACCATGATGGCATGCCAAGCCTGACATCGTCCATCCGTGTGTGTAGTCCAAGGGCGATGATGGCATGTCATAGCCGACTTCGTCCGACCGTGTGTGTTGTCCAAAGGATATAACGACATGCCATGCCCGACGTCATCCGACCGTGTGTGCTATCGAAGGGCTATGATGTAAGTTGTGCCCGACGTCGTCCGACTATGTGTGAGCTGTCTTAGGGCTATGATGACCTGCCACACCCGAAGTCGTCCAATTGTGTGTGCTTTCCAAGGGCTATGATAGCATGCCACACCTGACGTGCTCCGACGTTGTGTCTTTTCAAAGGGCAATTATGGAATGCCACGCCTGATTTCATTCAACCGTATGTGTTGTCCAAGGGTGATGATGGCATACCACAACGAAAATTTCCCGTTCATGTGTGAAGTCCAAGGGAAATGATGGAATTCAAAGCCCGACAATTTCTCACCGTGTATGCTGTCCAAGGGACATGATTGCATGTCATGTTCTACTTCGTCCAACCGTGTGTGCTATCCAACGGCTACGTGGGCATGCTTCGCTCGACGTCATCCGATCGCGTGTCCTTTCCAAGGGCCATAGTGGCATGCCACGCCTGACGTCATCCTACAATGTGTGCTGTCCAATGGCTATGATGGCAGGCCACGCCCAATGTCGTCCGGTCGTGTGTGTTGTCTTACAGTTATGATGGAATGCCACACCCAACATTGTCCTATCTTTTGTACTATCCAAGTGCGATAATTGCATGCCAAGCCCAACCTCGTCCGACCGTGTGTGTTTTCCTTAGGGGATTATGGCATTCCACGCCTGACATCGTCCGTCTGTGTGTGCTCTCCAATGGAAATGATGGCATGCCACGCCCGACGTCAACCAATCGTGTGTGCTAGTCAAGAGCTATGATGACATGCCATGCCCAACGTCTTCCAACTGTCTGTGTTATTCAAGCGCTATGATGGCATTCCACGCCCGATGTCGTTGGACCGTGTGTGGTTTCCAAGGTCTACGGGGCATGTCAAGGTTGACTACATTCGACCGTGTGTGCTTTCGAAGAGCGATGATGGCATGCCACGCCCGACGTAGTCCAACCGTGTGCGGTGTCCAAGGGCGATAATGGCATGCCACGCTTGACGTCGTTCGATAATGTGTGATGTCAAACCGCTACGCAGGCATGCCAGGCCCGATGTCGTCCAACCGTGTGTGATCTCCTAGGGCTACTCTTGCATTCTACTCCCGACGTCGCCCGACCGTGTGTGTGCAGTACAAGGGTGATGATTGCATGCCACGCCAAACGTCATTTGACAGTGCGTGCTTTCGAAAGGCGATGATGGCATGCTACACCTGACACCGTTCATCTATGTGTGTAGTGCAAGGGCGATGATGGCATTCTACATCCGAGGTCGACCGACTGTGTGTGCTATCCAAGGGCTACGATGACTTGCCACGCTTAACGTCATTCAACCGTGTGTGTTGTCCAAGGGCTATGATTTCATACTACGCCCGACGTCGTCTGACTGCGTGTGTAGTCCAAGGGCGACGATGGCATGCCACACCCGACGTCGTTTGACCGTGCGTACTTTCCAAGGGCTACTCTGGCATTCCACGTCCGACGTCGTCCAAACGTGTGTTTAGTCCAAGGGCGATGATGGTATGCCACGCCCGACGTCGTCTGACCGTGTGTGCTTTGCAAAGGCGATGATGGAATGCAAGGCCCAACATCGTCCATCTGTGTGTGCAGTTCAAGGGCAATGATTGCATGCCACGGCCGACGTCGTCATACCGTGTGTGATTTCCAAAGGGGATGATGGCATGCCACGCGCGACATTGTTTGACCGTGTGTGGTGTCCAAGGGCTACTCTGGCATTCCACGCCCGACGTCGTCCGACCATGTGTGCAATCCAAGGGCCATAATGGAAAGCCACGCCCTCTGTCGTCCGACCATATGTGTCTTCCAAGGTCTATGATGGCATGTTACGCACAACGACGTCCGACTGCGTGTGCAGTCCTAGGGCAATGATGGCATGCCACGCTCGACGTCGTCTGACCGTGTACGCTGTCCAAGGGTTACTCTTGCATTCCACGCCCGACGTCGTCCAAGCGTGTGTGCAGTCCAAGGGCGATAATGGTATGCCACGCACGACGTCGTCTGGCCGCGTGTGCTTTCCAAAGGCGATGATAGAATGCCTTCCCAACATCGTCCATCTGTGTGTGTAGTCCAAGGGCGAAGATGGCATGTCACTCCCGACGTCGTCTTACCTTGTGTGCTTTCCAAAGGCGATGATGGCATGCCACGCCCGACATCGTCCATCTGTGTGTGCAGTCCAAGGGCGATGATGGAATGCCACGCCCGACGTCGTCCGACCGTGTGTGCTTTCTTAGGGCTACTCTGGCATTCTACACCCGACGTTATCCGACCATGTGTGCACTCCAAGGGCGATGATGGC
>NC_028638.1:24521147-24526005 GCF_001406875.1 Solanum pennellii
CAGTCCAAGGGCAATGATGGCATGCCACGTCCGAGGTCGATCTACCGTGTGTCCTGTCCAAGGGCTATGCTTACATGCCACGCCAAACGTCGTTCAATTGTGAGTAATGTCCAAGGGCTATGATGGCATGCCACGCACGACGTCGTCCGACCATGTGTGCTGTCCAAGGGCGATGATGGCATGCCACGTCGGACATTGCCCAACTTAGTGTACTGTCAACGGGCAATGATGGAATGCCACGCTCGACATCGTTCATTCGTGTGTGCAGTACAAGAGGGATGATGGCATGTAAAGCCCGACGTCATCCGTTTTGTGTGCAGTCCAGGGCAATGATATCATGTCACGCCCGATATCGACCGACCGTGTGTGTTGTTCAAGGGCTATGATGACATGCCAAGCCTAACATCGTCCAACCGTGTGTGCTGTCCAAGGGCTATGATGGCATGCCACACCAGACGTCATCCGACCGTGTGTGCTTTCCAAGGGACATGATGGCATACCAAGCCCGACATCGTCCAACCGTATGTGCTTTCCAATGGTAATGATTGCATGCCACCCCCAACATCGTCCTTCTGTGTGTGCAGTCTAAGCGCTAGAAAGGCATGCCACACACGACGTTGTCAGACTGTTTGTCCTGTCCAAGGGTCATGATAGCATGCAACGCCCGATGTCGTTAGACCGTTTGTTCTGTCCAAGGACTTTGATGGCATGTTATTCCCACCCTCGTCCGACCGTGTGTGTTACCCAAGGGCTACACGGGCATGCAACGACCGACTTCGTCCGACCTGTGTGCTGTCCAACGGCGATATAGCATGCCATGCCCAATTTCGTCTATTCATGTGTGCGGTAAAAGGGCGATGATGGCATGTCATAGCCGACTTCGTCCGACCGTGTGTGTTGTCCAAAGGATATGACGACATGCCATGCCCGACGTCGTCCGACCGTGTGTGCTATCGAAGGGCTATGATGTAAGTTGTGCCCGACGTCGTCCGACCGTGTGTGCTATCGAAGGGCTATGATGTAAGTTGTGCCCGACGTCGTCCGACTATGTGTGAAGTCCAAGGGCTACTCAGGCATGCCACGCTTGACGTTGCCCACCCGTGTGTGCAGTCTTAGGGCGATAATGGTATGCCACACCCGACGTCGTCAGACCGTGTATGATGTCCAAGGGCCTTGATGGCATGCCATGTACGACTTCGTCCTACTTTGTGTTCTTTCCAAAGGCGATGATGGCATGCCACACCCGACATCATTTGTCTATGTGTGCAGTCCAAGGGTGATGATGACATGCCACGTACGAGGTTAATCGACCGTGTGTGTTGTCCAAGGGCTGTGATGACATGTCACGCCCAATTTCGTTTAATCGTGAATGATGTCTAATTGCTATTATGGCATGCCACACACAACGTCATCCGACCGGGTGTACTGTCCAAGGGCTACGCAAGCATGCCACGCTAAACTTTGTTCGACCGTGCATGCTGCCCAAGGGCGATGATGGCATGTTGCGCCCGACGTTGTCCGTCCATGTGTACTTTCCACGGGCGATCATGGAAAGCCATGCCCAACATCGTTATTTCGTATGTGCAGTAGAAGAGAGATGATGGCATGCCAAGCATGACGTCGTCCGACCCTGTTTCTTTCCAAAGGTTATGATGGCATGCCACGCCTTACATCATCTGTCTATATGCGCAGTCAAAGGGCAATGATATCATGCCACTCCCGACGTCGATCGACTGTGTGTGTTGTTCAAGGGTTATGATGACATGCCACGCCTAACGTCGTCCAACCGTGTGTGTTGTCCAGGGCTAAGATGGCATGCCATGCCTGACGTCGTTCAACCGTGTGTCCTGTCCAAGGGCCATGATGGCATGCCACGCCCGACGTCGTCCGACCGTGTGTGCTGTGCAAGGGCTATGATGGAAGGCCACGCCCAACGTCGTCCGATCGTGTGTGGTGTCCTAGAGCTATGATGGCATGCCACGCTCGACATTGTCCAATCTTTTGTACTATCCAAGTGCAGTAATTGCATGCCAAGCCCAACCTCGTCCGACCGTGTGTATTTTCCTTAGTGGATGATGGCATACCACGCTTGACATCGTCCCTCTGTGTGTTCTGTCCAAGGTCAATGATGGCATGCCACGCCCGACGTCAACCGATCGTGTGTGCTGTTCAAGAGCTATGATGACATGCCGTGCCCAACGTCTTCAAACTGTCTATGTTATTCAAGGGCTATGATGGCATTCCATGCCCGATGTCGTTCGACCGTGTGTGGTTTCCAAGGGCTACGTGGGCATGCCAAGCTTGACTTTTTTCGACCGTGTGTGCTTTCCAAGAGCGATGATGGCATGCCACGCCCAACGTAGTCTGACCGTGTGTGGTGTCTAAGGGAGATAATGGCATCCCACGCCTGACGTCATTCGACAGTGTGTGTTGTCCAATGGCTACGCGGACATGCCACGCTCGACATGGTCCGACCATGTGTACTTTCTAAGGGACATGATGGCATGCCACACCCGATATCGTCCGAGCGTGTGTGCTGTCCAAGGGCTATGATGGCAGGCCACGACAATGTCATCCTATCGTGTGTGTTGTCCTAGAGCTATGATGGCATGCCACGCCCGACATTATCTGATCGTTTGTACTGTCCAATTGCCATGATGGCATGTGAATCCCGACCTCGTGCGACCGTGTGTGTTTTCCTTAGGGGATGATGGCATGCCACGCGTGACATCGTCCATCTATGTGTGCAATCCAAGGGCAATGATGACATGCCACGCTCGACGTCAACTGATAGTGTGTGCTTTTCAAGAGCTATGATTACATGCCACGCCTAATATCTTCCAACCGTCTATGTTATACAAGGGCTCTGATGGCATGCCACGCCCGACGTCGTCCTACCGTGTGTGCTATCCAAGGGCTATGATGTCATACCATGCCCGACGTCGTCTGACCGTGCGTGCTATCCAAGGGCCATAATGGCAAGCCATGCCCTATGTCATACGATCGTGTGTGTTTTCCAAGGGCTATGACGGCATGCTATGCCAGACGTCATCCGACTGTGTCTGCAGTCCAAGGGCGATGATGGTATGCCACGCCTGACATCGTCCGACCGTGTGTGCTGTCCAAGGGCTATGATGTTAGTCCACGCCCAATGACGTCCGACCGCGTGACCTCGTCCGTTTATGTGTGGAGTCCAAGGGCAGTGATAGAATGCCACGCCCGACGTCAACACATCGTCTGTGCTGTTCTAGAGCTATGATTACATGCCACGCCCAATGTCTTCCAACCGTCTGTGTTACCCAAGGGCTATGATGGCATGCCACGCCCGACGTCATCCGACCGTGTGTGGTTTCCAAGGTCTACGTGGGCATGCCAAGCTTCATTACGTTCGAGCGTGTGTTCTTTCCAAGAGCGATGATGGCATGCCACGCCCGACGTAGTCCGATCGTGTGCGGTGTCCAAGGGCGATAATGGCATGCCGCGCCCGACGTCGTTCGACAGTGTGTGTTATCCAACGGCTACGCGGGCATTCCATGCTCGACATGGTCCAACCGTGTGTACTGTCCAAGGGCCATGATGGCATGCCACGCCCGATACCGTTCGACTGTGTGTGCTGTCCAAGGGCTATAATGGTAGGCCACGCCCAATGTCGTCCTATCGTGTGTGCTGTCCTAGATGTATAATGGCATGCCACGCCTGACATTGTCCGATTGTTTGCACTGTCCAAGTGCCATGATGGCATGCCAATCCCGACCTCGTCCGATCGTGTGTGTTTTCCTTAGGGGATGATGGCATGCAACACGTGACATCGTCCGTCTATGTGTGCATTCCAAGGGCAGTGATGGAATGCCACGCCCGACGTCAACAGATCGTGTGTGTTGTTCAAGAGCTATGATTACATGCCACGCCCAATGTCTTCCTACCGTCTGTGTTACCCAAGGGCTATGAGGGCATGCCCTGCCTTACGTCATCCGACCGTGTGGGGTTTCCAAGGGCTACGTGGGCATGCCAAGCTTGACTTCATTCGACAGTGTGTGCTTTCCAAGAGCAATGATGGAGTTCCACGCCCGACGTAGTCTGACCGTCTGTGCTATCCAAGGGCTATGATGTCATACGATGCCCAACGTCGTCCGACCGTGCGTGTTGTCCAAGGGCCATAATGGGAAGCCATGCCCTATGTTGTCCGACCGTGTGTGTTTTCCAAAGGGCTATGCTGGCATGCTATGCCTGACGTCATCCGACCCTGTGTGCAGTCCAAGGGCGATGATGGCATGTCACGCCTTACAACGTCCAACCGTGTGTGTTGTCCAAGGGCTACTCTGGCATTCGACGCCCGACGTCGTCCGACCATGCGTGCAGTCCAAGGGCGATGATGGCATGCCACACCCGACATCGTCATAGCATGTGTTCTATCTAATGTCGATGATGGCTTGCTACGCCCGACATCGTCCATCTGTGTGTGCTGTCCAAGGGCGATAATGTCATGCCACATCCGACATCGTACGACCATGCATGCGGTCCAAGGGCCATAATGGCAAGCCAGGCCCTCTGTCATCCAACCATATGTGTTTTCCAAGGGCTATGATGGCATGCTACGCCCGACATCGTCCGACTGTGTTTGCTGTCCAAGTTTGATGATGGCAATGCACACCCGACTTCGGTCCGACCGTGTGTGCTATCAAAGGGTTACTATGGCTTTCCACGCCCGACGTCATCCGACCGTGTGTGAATTCCAAGGGCGATGAGGGCATGCACGCCCGATGTCGTCTGACCGTGTGTTCTTTCCTAAGGCTATGATGGAATGCCAGGCCCAACATCGTCCATTTGTGTGTGCAGTCGAAGGGCAATGATGGCATGC
>NC_028638.1:24531676-24532594 GCF_001406875.1 Solanum pennellii
GGGCTATTATGGAATGCCACGACCAAAGTTGTCCGACCGTGTGTCTTGTCAAAGGGCAATGACGAAATTCCATGGACAATTTCGTCCGACCGTATATGTTGTCCAAGTGCGATGATGATATGCCACACCCGACATCGTTCGTTCGATCGTGTTTACTGTTCAAGGGACATGATGGCATGCCACTCCCGATGTCGTTCGACCGTTTGTTCTTTCCAAGGGCTATGATGTTATGCCACGCCCGATGTTGTCCGACTGTGTGTGTTGTCCAAGAGCTATAATGACCTACCAAGCCCGATGTTGTTTGACCATGTGTACATTCCAAGGGCGATAATGGAATGCCACGCCCGACATTTTTCATTTGTGTGTGTAGTACAAAAGAGATGATGGCATTGCCACAACCGACGTCGTCCCACATTATGTGTTGTCCAATTGCTATGATGACGTGCCACGCCCGACGTCGTCCGGTCGTGTGTGCTGTCCAAAGTCTATGATTTCTTTCCACGCCCGACGTCCCCTACAGTGTGTGTTATCCAATGGATACGCGGGCATGCCAAATCGGACGTCGTCCTACCGTGTGTGCTGTCCAAGTCCATGATGGCATGCAACAGTCGACGTCGTCCGATTGTTTGTGATTTCCATAGGCTAGTATGGCATGCCACGCCCGATGTCCGACTGTGTGTAAAATCCAAGGTCCATGATATTAAACTACGCCCAACGTCGTCCGGCCGTGAGTGTTGTCCAAGGGCTATGATTGCATGCCACACGCGACATCGTCTGTGTGTGTGTGTAATATAGGGCGATGTGGCATGCCATGACAAACGTCGTCCGACCGTGTGTGCTGTCATAGGGCTATGATGACCTGCCACACCCGAAGTCGTCCAATTGTGTGTGCTTTCCAAGGGCTATGATAGCATGCCA
>NC_028638.1:24543014-24546550 GCF_001406875.1 Solanum pennellii
CACGTACGAGGTCTATCGACCGTGTGTGCTGTCCAAGGGCTATGATGACATGTCATGGCTAATGTCGTTCAACTGTGAGTAATGTCTAAGGGATATGATGGCATGCCACGCACAACGTCGTTCGACCGTGTGCATTGTCGAATGGCTACGCAGGCATGCCACGCCCAACTTCGTTCGACCGTGTGTGCTCCCCAAGGGCGATGATGGAATGTCATGCCCGACATTCTTCGACCATATGTACTATCCAAGGGCGATGATGGAAAGCCTCACCCGACATCGTTCATTCGTATGTGCAGTACAAGAGCGATGATGGTATGCCAAGCCTGACGTCATCCGACCCTGTTGCTTTCCAAAGGGTATGATGGCATGCCATGCCTGATGTCATCTGTCTCTATGTGAAGTCCAAGGGAGATGATAACATGCCACATTCGACGTTGACCGATCATGTGTGTTGTCCAAGGGCTACGATGAAATGCCACGCCCAATATCGTTCAACCGTGTGTGTTGTCCAAGGTCTATGATGGCGTGCCACGCTTGACGTCGTTCGACTGTATGTTCTGTCCAAGGGATACGCAGGCATGCAAAACCCGACTTAGTTTGACCGTGTGTGCTGACCAAAGGCGATAATAGCATGCCACGCCCGATGTCGTCAATTCGTGTGTGTAGTACAAGAGCGATTATGGGATGCCACGATCGATTTCGTCCTACGTTGTGTGTTTTCCAATGGCTATGATAACATGCCACACCCTACATCGCCCGACCATGTGTGCTGTCCAAGGGCTATGATGGCATGCCATGCCCGACGTCGTCCGAGAGTGTGTCCTATCCATTGGCTACGTGAACATGCCTTACCCAACGTCGTTGGACCATGTGTTGTTTTCCATGGGACATGATGGCATGCCACGCCCGACGTCGTCCAACCGTGTGTGCTGTCCAAGAACTATGATGGCATGTCGCGCCCGACATCGTCTAACTGTATGTGATGTCTAAGGGCCATTAATCAAGATACACCCGATATCGTCCGACTGTATGTGTTTTCCAATGTCTATGATGGTATGCAATGCCCGACGTCGTCCGTGTGTGTGTAGTACAAGGGAAATGATAGCATGCCACGCCCGACGTCGTTCGACCGTGTGTGCTGTCCAAGAGCTATGATTGCCTGCCACGGTCGAAGCAATCGTGTGTGCTGTCCAAGGGCTATTATGGAATGCCACGACCAAAGTTGTCCGACCGTGTGTCTTGTCAAAGGGCAATGACGAAATTCCATGGCCAATTTCGTCCGACCGTATGTGTTGTCCAAGTGCGATGATGACATGCCACACCCGACATCGTTCGTTCGATCGTGTTTACTGTTCAAGGGCCATGATGGCATGCCACTCCCGATGTCGTTCGACCGTTTGTGCTTTCCAAGGGCTATGATGTTATGCCACGCCCGACGTTGTCCGACTGTGTGTGTTGTCCAAGAGATATAATGACCTACCAAGCCCGATGTTGTTTGACCATGTCTACAGTCCAAGGGCGATAATGGAATGCCACGCTCGACATTTTTCATTTGTGTGTGTAGTACAAAAGAGATGATGGCATTGCCACAACCGACGTCGTCCCACATTATGTGTTGTCCAATTGCTATGATGACGTGCCACGCCCGACGTCGTCCGGTCGTGTGTGCTGTCCAAAGTCTATGATTTCTTTCCACGCCCGACGTCCCCTACAGTATGTGTTATCCAATGGATACGCGGGCATGCCAAATCGGACGTCGTCCTACCGTGTGTGCTGTCCAAGTCCATGATGGCATGCAACAGTCGACGTCGTCCGATTGTGTGTGATTTTCAAAGGCTAGTATGGCATGCCACGCCCGATGTTCGACTGTGTGTGAAATCCAAGGTCCATGATATTAAACTACGCCCAACGTCGTCCGGCCGTGAGTGTTGTCCAAGGGCTATGATTGCATGCCACACGCGACATCGTCCGTGTGTGTGTGTAGTACAGGGCGATGATGGCATGCCATGACCAACGTCGTCCGACCGTGTGTGCTGTCTTAGGGCTATGATGACCTGCCACACCCGAAGTCGTCCAATTGTGTGTGCTTTCCAAGGGCTATGATAGCATGCCACACCTGACGTGCTCCGACGTTGTGTCTTTTCAAAGGGCAATTATGGAATGCCACGCCTGATTTCATTCGACCGTATGTGTTGTCCAAGGGTGATGATGGCATACCACACCGAAAATTGCCCGTTCATGTGTGAAGTCCAAGGGTAATGATGGAATTCAAAGCCCGACAATTTCTCACCGTGTATGCTGTCCAAGGGACATGATTGCATGTCATGTTCTACGTCGTCCGACCGTGTGTGCTATCCAACGGCTACGCGGGCATGCTTCGCTCGACGTCATCCGATCGCATGTCCTTTCCAAGGGCCATAGTGGCATGCCACGCCCGACGTCATCCGACCGTGTGTGCTGTCCAATGGCTATGATGGCAGGCCACGCCCAATGTCGTCCGGTCGTGTGTGCTGTCTTAGAGCTATGATGGAATGCCACACCAAACATTGTCCTATCTTTTTTACTATCCAAGTGCGATAATTGCATGCCAAGCCCAACCTCGTCCGACCGTGTGTGTTTTCCTTAGGGGATTATGGCACGCCACGCCTGACATCGTCCGTCTGTGTGTGCTATCCAATGGAAATGATCGCATGCCACGCCCGACGTCAACCAATCGTGTGTGCTGTTCAAAAGCTATGATGACATGCCATGCCCAACGTCTTCGAACTATCTGTGTTATTCAAGGGCTATGATGGCATTCCACGCCCGATGTCGTTCGACCGTGTGTGGTTTCCAAGGGCTACGGGGCATGTCAAGGTTGACTACTTTCGACCGTGTGTGCTTTCGAAGAGCGATGATGGCATGCCACGCCCGACGTAGTCCGACCATGTGCGGTGTCCAATGGCGATAATGGCATGCCACGCTTGACGTCGTTCGACAATGTGTGTTGTCAAACCGCTACGCAGGCATGCCAGGCCCGATGTCGTCCAACCGTGTGTGTTCTCCAAGGGCTACTCGTGCATTCTACTCCCGACGTCGCCCGACTGTGTGTGTGCAGTACAAGGGTGATGATTGCATGCCACGCCAAACGTCATTTGACAGTGCGTGCTTTCTAAAGGCGATGATGGCATGCTACACCTAACACCGTTCATCTGTGTGTGTAGTGCAAGGGCGATGATGGCATTCCACGTCCGAGGTCGACCGACTGTGTGTGCTATCCAAGGGCTACGATGACTTGCCACGGTTAACGTCATTAAACCGTGTGTGTTGTCCAAGGGCGACGATGGCATGCCACGCCCGACGTCCTTTGACTGTGCTTTTTTTCCAAGGGCTACTCTGGCATTCCACGTCCGACGTCATCCAAACGTGTGTTTAGTCCAAGGGCGATGATGGTATGCCACGCCCGACGTCGTCTGACCGTGTGTGCTTTCCAAAGGCGATGATGGAATGCCAGGCCCAACATCGTCCATCTGTGTGTGCAGTCCAAGGGCGATGAT
>NC_028638.1:24546680-24555754 GCF_001406875.1 Solanum pennellii
ATGGCATGCCACGGCTGATGTCGTCCGACATTATGTGTTTTCCAGGCTATGATGACATGCCACGCGCGACATTGTTCGACCGTGTGTGGTGTCCAAGGGCTACTCTGGAATTCTACGCCCGACGTCGTCTGACCATGTGTGAGTCCAAGGGCGATAATGGAATGCCACGCCCGATATCGTCAAACTGTATGTGCTTTCTAAAGGCGATGATGGCATACCACGCCCGACATAGTCCATTTGTGTGTGGAGTCCAAGGGAGATGATGTCATGCCACATCTGACATTGTCCGACCGTGCATGCGGTACAAGGGCCATAATGGAAAGCCACGCCTTCTATCGTCCGACCATATGTGTCTTCCAAGGTCTATGATGGCATGCTACGCACAACGACGTCCGACTGCGTGTGCAGTCCTAGGGCGATGATGGCATGCCACGCTCGACGTCGTCTGACCGTGTGCGCTGTCCAAGGGCTACTCTGGCATTCCACGCCCGACGTCGTCCAAACGTGTGTGCAGTCCAAGGGCGATAATGGTATGCCACGCACGACGTCCAAAGGCGATGATGGAATGCCATGCCCAACATCGTCCATCTGTGTGTACAATCCAAGGGCGATGATAACATGCCACACCCGACGTTGTCTTACCTTGTGTGCTTTCCAAAGGCGATGATGGCATGTCACGCCCGACATAGCCCAACCATGTGTACTGTCCACGGGCAATGATGGAATGCCACGCCCGACATCGTTAATTTGTGTGTGCAGTACAAGAGCGATGATGGCATGCAAAGCCCGACGTCATCCATTTTTTGTGCAGTCCAAGGGCAATGATAACATGTCACTTCCGACATCGACCGACCGTGTGTGTTGTTCAAGGGCTATGATGACATGCTATGCCTAACATCGTCCAACCGTGTGTGTTGTCATAGGGCTATGATGGCATTCCACACCCGACGTCATCCCACCGTGTGTGCTTTCCAAGGGACATGATGGCATACCACGCCCGACATCGTCCAACCTTGTGTGCTTTCCAATGGTAATGATTGCATGCCACCCCCAACATCGTCCTTCTGTGTGTGCAGTCTAAGGGCTAGACAGTCATGCCACACCCAACGTTGTCCGGGCATTAAAGCTTCGACTCAATTTGTCTAGGATAAAGCCATTCCTACAATAATTAGCATTTTTGCGTGGAAGCTCTTATTTTACTTTGTATGCGGGGATTTACTGTGTGTCCTATCCAAAGGTCATGATGGCATGCCACGCCCGATGTCGTCTGACCATTTGTGTTCTCCAAGGACTTTGATGGCATGTCACGCCCGCCGTCGTCTTACAATGTGTGCTTTCCAAGGGCTACGCGGGTATTCGACGCCCGACTTCTTCCGACCTGTGTGCTAACGAAGGGCGATAATGGCATGCCATGCCAAATTTCGTCCATTTGTTTGTGCAGTAAAAGGTAGATGATGGCATGCCACGCCCGATGTCATTCGAATGTGTGTGGTGTGCAAGGGCTACGCAGGCATACCACGCCCGACGTCGTCCGATCGTGTGTGCTGTCCAAGGGCTATGATGGCAAGCCATGCCCAACGTCGTCTGATCGTGTGTGCTATCCAAGGGCTATCATGGCATGCCACGCCAGACGTCGTCCGATCCTGTGTACAGTCCAAGGGCCAAGTTGGTATGCCACGCCCGATGTCATCCGACAGTGTGTGTAGTTAAGTACCATGACGGCATGCCATGCCTAAAATCGTCCGTCTGTGTGTGCAGTCCAAGGGCGATGATGGCATGACATACCCAACTTCGTCCAACCGTGTGTGTTGTCCAAGGTATATGATGACATGCCATGCCCGACGTCGCGCAACTATGTGTGCTGTCTAAGGGCTATGATTTAAGCCACACCCGACGTCGTCCGACTGTGTGTGCTGTCCAAGGGCTATTCAAGAATGCCACACCTGACGTTTCCTGACCGTGTGTGAAGTCTAAGGGCGATAATGGCATGCCACACCCGACATCGTCTTCCTATGTGTGATGTCTAAGGGCCATGATGGCATTCCACGCCCGATGTCGTCCGACTGTGTGTGCTTTCCAAAGGCGATGATGGCATCCCACATCTAACATCGTCCGTCTATGTGTGCAGTCCAAGTGCAATGATGGCATGCCACGTCCAAGGTCGATCAACCGTGTGTCCTGTCCATGGGCTATGCTGACATGCCACACCCAACGTCGTTCAATTGTGAGTGATGTGCAAGGGCTATGATGGCATGCCACGCACGACGTCGTCCGACCATGTGTGCTGTCCAAGGGCTATTCAAGAATGCCACACCTGACGTTTCCTGACCGTGTGTGAAGTCTAAGGGCGATAATGGCATGCCACACCCGACATCGTCTTCCTATGTGTGATGTCTAAGGGCCATGATGGCATTCCACGCCCGATGTCGTCCGACTGTGTGTGCTTTCCAAAGGCGATGATGGCATCCCACATCTAACATCGTCCGTCTATGTGTGCAGTCCAAGTGCAATGATGACATGCCACGTCCAAGGTCGATCAACCGTGTGTCCTGTCCATGGGCTATGCTGACATGCCACCCCCAACGTCGTTCAATTGTGAGTGATGTGCAAGGGCTATGATGGCATGCCACGCACGACGTCGTCCGACCATGTGTGCTGTCCAAGGGCTATTCAAGAATGCCACACCTGACGTTTCCTGACCGTGTGTGAAGTCTAAGGGCGATAATGGCATGCCACACCCGACATCGTCTTCCTATGTGTGATGTCTAAGGGCCATGATGGCATTCCACGCCCGATGTCGTCCGACTGTGTGTGCTTTCCAAAGGCGATGATGGCATCCCACATCTAACATCGTCCGTCTATGTGTGCAGTCCAAGTGCAATGATGACATGCCACGTCCAAGGTCGATCAACCGTGTGTCCTGTCCATGGGCTATGCTGACATGCCACCCCCAACGTCGTTCAATTGTGAGTGATGTGCAAGGGCTATGATGGCATGCCACGCACGACGTCGTCCGACCATGTGTGCTGTCCAAGGGCTATTCAAGAATGCCACACCTGACGTTTCCTGACCGTGTGTGAAGTCTAAGGGCGATAATGGCATGCCACACCCGACATCGTCTTCCTATGTGTGATGTCTAAGGGCCATGATGGCATTCCACGCCCGATGTCGTCCGACTGTGTGTGCTTTCCAAAGGCGATGATGGCATCCCACATCTAACATCGTCCGTCTATGTGTGCAGTCCAAGTGCAATGATGACATGCCACGTCCAAGGTCGATCAACCGTGTGTCCTGTCCATGGGCTATGCTGACATGCCACCCCCAACGTCGTTCAATTGTGAGTGATGTGCAAGGGCTATGATGGCATGCCACGCACGACGTCGTCCGACCATGTGTGCTGTCCAAGGGCTATTCAAGAATGCCACACCTGACGTTTCCTGACCGTGTGTGAAGTCTAAGGGCGATAATGGCATGCCACACCCGACATCGTCTTCCTATGTGTGATGTCTAAGGGCCATGATGGCATTCCACGCCCGATGTCGTCCGACTGTGTGTGCTTTCCAAAGGCGATGATGGCATCCCACATCTAACATCGTCCGTCTATGTGTGCAGTCCAAGTGCAATGATGACATGCCACGTCCAAGGTCGATCAACCGTGTGTCCTGTCCATGGGCTATGCTGACATGCCACCCCCAACGTCGTTCAATTGTGAGTGATGTGCAAGGGCTATGATGGCATGCCACGCACGACGTCGTCCGACCATGTGTGCTGTCCAAGGGCTATTCAAGAATGCCACACCTGACGTTTCCTGACCGTGTGTGAAGTCTAAGGGCGATAATGGCATGCCACACCCGACATCGTCTTCCTATGTGTGATGTCTAAGGGCCATGATGGCATTCCACGCCCGATGTCGTCCGACTGTGTGTGCTTTCCAAAGGCGATGATGGCATCCCACATCTAACATCGTCCGTCTATGTGTGCAGTCCAAGTGCAATGATGACATGCCACGTCCAAGGTCGATCAACCGTGTGTCCTGTCCATGGGCTATGCTGACATGCCACACCCAACGTCGTTCAATTGTGAGTGATGTGCAAGGGCTATGATGGCATGCCACGCACGACGTCGTCCGACCATGTGTGCTGTCCAAGGGTGATTATGGCATGCCCCGTCGGACATTGCCCAACTGAGTGTACTGTCCACGGGCAATGATGGAATGCCACTCCCAACATCGTTCATTCGTGTGTGCAGTACAAGAGCGATGATTGCATGCAAAGCCCGACGTCATCCGTTTTTGTGTGCAGTCCAGGGCAATGATAGCATGTCACGCCCGATGTCGACCGACCGTGTGTGTTGTTCAAGGGCTATGATAACATGCCATGACTAACATCGTCCAACCGTGTGTGTTGTCCAAGGGCTATGATGGCATGCCACACCAGGCGTCATCCGACCGTGTGTGCTTTCCAAGGGACATGATGGCATTCAAGGCCCGACATCGTCCAACCGTGTGTGCTTTCCAATGGTAATGATTGAATGCCACCCCCAACATCGTCCTTCTGTGTGTGCAGTCTAAGCGCTAGAAAGGCATGCCACACACGACTTTGTCAGACTGTTTGTCCTGTCCAAGGGTCATGATAGCATGCCACGCCCGATGTCGTCAAACCGTTTGTGCTGTCCAAGGACTTTGATGGCATGTTATGCCCACCCTCGTCCGACCGTGTGTGTTGCCCAAGGGCTACACGGGCATGCATCGCCCGACTTCGTCCGACCTGTGTGCTGTCCAAGGGCGATATGGCATGCCATGCACAATTTAGTCTATTCATATGTGCGGTAAAAGGGCGATGATGGCATGCCATTCCCGACGTCATCTAACAGTATGTGATGTGCAAGTGCTACGCAGGCATGCTACTCTCGATGTCGTTCGATCGTATGTGTTGTCTAGGGCTATGATGGCAGGTCACGCCCGACGTCGTCCAATCTTGTGTGCTGTCAAAGAGCAATGATTGCATTCCACGCCCAACATCGTCCGACCGTGTGTTCAGTCCAAGGACCATGATGGCATGCCAAGCCTGACATCGTCCATCCGTGTGTGCAGTCCAAGGGCTATGATGGCATGTCATAGCCGACTTCGTCCGACCGTGTGTGTTGTCCAAAGGATATGATGACATGCCATGCCCGACGTCGTCCGACCGTGTGTGCTATCCAAGGGCTATGATGTAAGTTGTGCCCGACGTCGTCCGACTATGTGTGATGTCCAAGGGCTACTCAGGCATGCCACGCTCGACGTTGCCCACTCGTGTGTGCAGTCTTAGGGGGATAATTGTATGCCACACCTGACGTCGTCTGACCGTGTATGATTTCCAAGGGCCTTGATGGCATGCCACGTCCGACTTCGTCCTACTTTGTGTTCTTTCCAAAGGCGATGATGGCATTCCACACCCGACAACATTTGTCTATGTGTGCAGTCCAAGGGTGATGATGGCATGCCACGTACGAGGTTGTCCTATGGCTCCCTGAGGGTTAAGGCCAAGGTGTTGCATCCATGTATACGTTTCCCTTGGAGTAAAAGTACCGTAGGCTTCGGTCTGGTAATATAGCTGAGGGGCCAAGATGATGGCGTGCAGTCGAAGAGAGATGATGGCATGCCAAGCCTGACGTCGTCCGACCCTGTTTCTTTCCAAAGGTTATGATGGCATGCAACGCCTTACGTCATCTGTCTCTATGCGCAGTCAAAGGGCAATGATAACATGCCACTCCCGACGTCGATCGACTGTGTGTGTTGTTCAAGGGTTATCATGACATGACACGCCTAACGTCGTCCAACCGTGTGTGTTTTCCAAGGGCTATGATGGCATGCAATGCCTGACGTCGTTCAATCGTGTGTCCTGTCCAAAGGCCATGATGGCATGCCACGCCCGACGTCGTCCGACCGTGTGTGCTCTCCAAGGGCTATGATGCAAGGCCACGCCCAACGTCGTCCGATCGTGTGTGGTGTCCTAGAGCTATGATGGCATGCCACGCTCGACATTGTTCAATCTTTTGTACTATCCAAGTGCAGTAATTGCATGCCAAGCCCAACCTCGTCCGACCGTGTGTATTTTCTTTAGTGGATGATGGCATACCACGCTTGACATCGTCCCTCTGTGTGTGTTGTCCAAGGTCAATGATGGCATGCCACGCCCGACGTCAACGGATCGTGTGTGCAGTTCAAGAGCTATGATGACATGCCGTGCCCAACGTCTTCAAACTGTCTATGTTATTCAAGGGCTATGATAGCAGTCCATGCCCGATGTCGTTCGACCGTGTGTGGTTTCCAAGGGCTACGTGGGCATGCCAAGCTTGACTTTTTTCGACCATGTGTGCTTTCCAAGGGCGATGATGGCATGCCACGCCCAACGTAGTCTGACCGTATGTGGTGTCTAAGGGAGATAATGGCATCCCACGCCTGACGTCATTCGACAGTGTGTGTTGTCCAATGGCTACGCGGACATGCCAAGCTCGACATGGTCCGACCATGTGTACTTTCTAAGGGACATGATGGCATGCCACACCCGATATCGTCCGAGCGTGTGTGCTGTCCAAGGGCTATGATGGCAGGCTACGGCAAATGTCATCCGATCGTGTGTGTTGTCCTAGAGCTATGATGGCATGCCACGCCCGACATTATCCAACGTTTGTACTGTCCAATTGCCATGATGGCATGTGAATCCCGACTTCGTGCGACCGTGTGTGTTTTCCTTAGGGGATGATGGCATGCCAAGCGTAACATCGTCCATCTATGTGTGCAATCCAAGGGCAATGATGACATGTCACACTCGACGTCAACTGATAGTGTGTGCTTTTCAAGAGCTATGATTACATGCCACGCCTAGTATCTTCCAACCGTCTATGTTATACAAGGGCTCTGATGGCATGCCACGCCCGACGTCGTCCTACCGTGTGTGCTATCCAAGGGCTATGATGTCATACCATGCCCGACGTCGTCTGATAGTGCGTGCTATCCAAGGGCCATAATGGCAAGCCATGCCCTATGTCATCCAATCGTGTGTGTTTTCCAAGGGCTATGACGGCATGCTATGCCAGACGTCATCCGACTGTGTCTGCAGTCCAAGGGCGATGATGGTATGCCACGCCTGACATCGTCCGACCGTGTGTGATGTCCAAGGGCTATGATATTATTCCACGCCCAATGACGTCCGACCGCGTGACCTCGTCCGTTTATGTGTGGAGTCCAAGGGCAGTGATAGAATGCCACGCCCGACGTCAACATATCGTCTGTGCTGTTCTAGAGCTATGATTACATGCCACGCCCAATGTCTTCCAACCGTCTGTGTTACCCAGGGGTTATGATGGCATGCCACGCCCAACGTCATCCGACCGTGTGTGGTTTCCAAGGTATACGTGGGCATGCCAAGCTTCATTACGTTCGAGCGTGTGTTCTTTCCAAGAGCGATGATAGCATGCCACGCCCGACGTAGTCCGATCGTGTGCGGTATCCAAGGGTGATAATGGCATGCCTCGCCCGACGTCGTTCGACAGTGTATGTTATCTAACGGCTACGCGGGCATTCCATGCTCGAGATGGTCCAACCGTGTGTACTCTCCAAGGGCCATGATGACATGCCACGCCCGATACCGTCCGACTGTGTGTGCTGTCCAAGGGCTATAATGGTAGGCCACGCCCAATGTCGTCCTATCGTGTGTGCTGTCCTAGATGTATAATGGCATGCCACGCCTGACATTGTCCGATTGTTTGCACTGTCCAAGTGCCATGATGGTATGCCAATCCCGACCTCGTCAAACCGTGTGTGTTTTCCTTAGGGGATGATGGCATGCAACACGTGACATCGTCCGTCTATGTGTTCTTTCCAAGGGCAGTGATGGAATGCCACGCCCGACGTCAACAGATCGTGTGTGTTGTTCAAGAGCTATGATTACATGCCACGCCCAATGTCTTCCAACCGTCTGTGTTACCCAAGGGCTATGAGGGCATGCCGTTCCTGACGTCATCCGACCGTGTGTGGTTTCCAAGGGCTACGTGGGCATGCCAAGCTTGACTTCGTTCGACAGTGTGTGCTGTCCAAGAGCAATGATGGAGTGCCACGCCCGACGTAGTCTGACCGTGTGTGCTATCCAAGGACTATGATTTCATACGATGCCCAACGTCGTCCGACCGTGCGTGCTGTCCAAGGGCCATAATGGGAAGTCATGCCCTATGTCTTCCGACCGTGTGTATTTTCCAAAGGGCTATGATGGCATCCTATGCCTGACGTCACCCGACCCTGTGTGCAGTCCAAGGGCGATGATGGCATGTCACGCCTCACAACGTCCAACCGTGTGTGTTGTCCAAGGGCTACTCGGGCATTCGACGCTCGACGTCGTCCGACCATGCGTGCAGTCCAAGGGCGATGATGGCATTCCACACCCGACATCGTCATAGCATGTGTTCTATCTAATGTCGATGATGGCTTGCCACGCCCGACCTCGTCCATCTCTGTGTGCTATCCAAGGGCGATAATGGCATGCCACATCCGACATCGTACGACCATGCATGCGGTCCAAGGGCCATAATGGCAAGCCAGGCCCTCTGTCATCCGACCATATGTGTTTTCCAATGGCTATGATGGCATGCTACGCCCGACATCGTCCGACTGTGTTTGCAGTCCAAGTGCGATGATGTCATGCCACGCCCGACTTCGGTCCGACCGTGTGTGCTATCAAAGGGTTACTCTGGCTTTCCACGCCCGACGTCGTCCGACCGTGTGTGAATTCCAAGGGCGATGAGGGCATGCCACGCCCGATGTCGTCTGACCGTGTGTTCTTTCCAATGTCTATGATGGAATGCCTGGCCCAACATCGTCCATTTGTGTGTGCAGTCGAAGGGCAATGATGGCATGCCACGCCTGACGTCGTCTTATCGTGTGTGATTTCCAAAGGCGATGATGGCATGCCACGCCCGACATCGTCCATCTGTGTGTGCAGTCAAAGGGCGATGATGGCATGCCACGTCCGACCGGGCATGTTGTCCAAGGGCCATAACGGCAAGCCACGCCCTATGTCATCCAACCATGAGCATTT
>NC_028638.1:24556752-24568112 GCF_001406875.1 Solanum pennellii
TTCCAAAGGCGATGATGGAATGCCAGGCCCAACATCGTCCATCTGTGTGTGCAGTCCAATGGCGATGATGGCATGCCACGCTCGACGTCATCTTATCGTGTGTTCTTTACAAAGGCGATGATGGCATACCACACTCGACATCGTCCATCTGTGCGTGCAGTCCAAGAGAGATGATGGAATGCCATGCCCGACGTCGTCCGACCGTGTGTGCTGTCCAAGGGCTTCTCTTGCATTGTACGCCCGACGTCGTCCGACCGTGTGTGTAGGGCAAGGGCAATGATGGCATGCCACGTCCGAGGTCGACCGATTGTGTGTGCTATCCAAGGTCTATGATGACATGCCACACTCAATGTCATTCAACCGTGCATGCTGTCCAAGGGCTATGATGGCATGCCATGCCTGACGTCGTCCGACCGTGTATTCTATCCAAAGGCTACGCAAGCATGCCATGCCCGACTTCGTTCGACCGTGTGTGCTGTCCATTGGCGATGATGGCATTCCACGCTCGAGGTTGTTCGACCATGTGTATTGTCCAAGGGCGATGATGGAGTGCCACTCCTGAAAAATTTTATTCGTGTGTGCTGTACAAGAGAGATGATGGAATTCCATGACCGATATCGTCCGAAATTATTTGTTGTCCAATGGCTATGATGACATGCCACACCCCACGTTGTCCGACCGTGTGTTCTGTCCAAGAGCTATGATGTCATGCCACACCCGATGTCGTCTGACAGTGTGTGCTGTCCATTGGCTACGCGAGCATGCCATGCCCGACATCGTCCGACCGTGTGTGGTTTCCAAGGTCCATGATTGCATGCCAGGCCCGACGTCGTCCGACGATGTGTGCTGTCCAAAGGCTATGATATCAAGCTACGCCTGATGTTATCCGACTGTGTGTCTTGTCCAAGGGCTATGATTGCATGCAACGCCCAACTTCATCCGTGCGTGTGCAGTACAAGGAAGATGATGGCATGCCACGCCCGACGTCGTTCGACCGTGTGTGCTGTCCAAGGGCGATGATGACATGCCACGTCTGATGTCATCTGACCGTGTGTCTTGTCAAAAGGCAGTGATGAAATTCCACGCCCAATTTTATCCGACCGTTTGTGTTGTCCAAGGGCTATGATGGCACGCCACGCCTGATGTCGTCCGATCGTGTGTGGTGTCCAAGAGAAATGATGGCATGCCACGCCCGACGTCGTCCGACTGTGTGCTCAGTCCAAGGACCATGATGGCATGCCATGCCTGACATCGTCCATCCGTGTTTGCAGTCCTAAGGCGATGATGGCATGTCATACCCGATTTCGTCCGACCGTGTGTGTCGTCCAAGGGATACGATGACATGCCATGCCCGATGTCATCCGATCGTGTGTCCAAGGGCAATGATGTAAGTCGTGCCCAACGTTATCCGACCGTGTGTGATGTCTAAGGGCTACTCAGGCATGCCAAGCTCGACGTTACCCGATCGTGTGTTTAGTCTAAGGGAGATAATGGCATGCCACACCAGACATCATCTGACCATGTATGATGTCCAATGTCCATGATGGCATGCCACGTCCGACGTCGTCCTCCTGTGTGTGCTTTCCCAAGGCGATGATGGCATGCCACACCGGACATCATCTATCTATGTGTGCAGTCCAAGGGTGATGATGGCATGCCACGTACGAGGTTTATCGACCGTGTGTGCCGTCCAAGGGCTATGATGACATGTCATGCCTAATGTCGTTCAACTGTGAGTAATGTCTAAGGGCTATGATGGCATGCCACGCCCAACTTTGTTCGATCGTGTGTGCTCCCCAAGGGCGATGATGGAATGTTATACCCGACATTCTTCGACCATATGTACTATCCAAGGGCGATGATGGAAAGCCTCACCCGACATCGTTCATTCGTATGTGCAGTACAAGAGCGATGATGGCATGCCATGCCTGACGTCGTCCGACCCTGTTGCTTTCCAAAGGTTATGATGGCATGCCATGCCGGATGTCATCTGTCTCTATGTGAAGTCCAAGGGAGATGATAACATGCCACATTCGACGTTGATCGATCATGTGTGTTGTCCTAGGGCTACGATGACATGCCACGCCCAATATCGTTCAAGCGTGTGTGTTGTCCAAGTTCTATGATGGCGTGCCACGCTTCACGTCGTTCGACTGTATGTTCTGTCCAAGGGATACGCAGGCATGCCAAACCCGACTTAGTTTGACCGTGTGCGCTTACCAAAGGCGATAATAGCATGCCACGCCCGATGTCGTTCATTCGTGTGTGTAGTACAAGAGCGATTATGGGATGCCACGATCGATGTCGTCCGACGTTGTGTGTTTTCCAATGTCTATGATAACATGCCACACCCTACATTGCCCGACCATGTGTGCTGTCCAAGTGCTATGATGGCATGCCATGCCCGACGTCGTCCTAGAGTGTGTCCTCTCCATTGGCTATGTGAACATGCCTTACTCAACGTCGTTGGACCATGTGTTGTTGTCCATGGGACATGATGGCATGCCACGCCCGACGTCGTCTGACCGTGTGTGCTTTGCAAAGGCGATGATGGAATGTCAGGCCCAACATCGTCCATCTGTGTGTGCAGTCCAAGGGCGATGATTGTATGCCGCGCCCGACGTCGTCTGACCGTGTGTGCTTTGCAAAGGCGATGATGGAATGTCAGGCCCAACATCGTCCATCTGTGTGTGCAGTCCAAGGGCGATGATTGTATGCCGCGCCCGACGTCGTCTGACCGTGTGTGCTTTGCAAAGGCGATGATGGAATGTCAGGCCCAACATCGTCCATCTGTGTGTGCAGTCCAAGGGCGATGATTGTATGCCGCGCCCGACGTCGTCTGACCGTGTGTGCTTTGCAAAGGCGATGATGGAATGTCAGGCCCAACATCGTCCATCTGTGTGTGCAGTCCAAGGGCGATGATTGTATGCCGCGCCCGACGTCGTCTGACCGTGTGTGCTTTGCAAAGGCGATGATGGAATGTCAGGCCCAACATCGTCCATCTGTGTGTGCAGTCCAAGGGCGATGATTGTATGCCGCGCCCGACGTCGTCTGACCGTGTGTGCTTTGCAAAGGCGATGATGGAATGTCAGGCCCAACATCGTCCATCTGTGTGTGCAGTCCAAGGGCGATGATTGTATGCCGCGCCCGACGTCGTCTGACCGTGTGTGCTTTGCAAAGGCGATGATGGAATGTCAGGCCCAACATCGTCCATCTGTGTGTGCAGTCCAAGGGCGATGATTGTATGCCGCGCCCGACGTCGTCTGACCGTGTGTGCTTTGCAAAGGCGATGATGGAATGTCAGGCCCAACATCGTCCATCTGTGTGTGCAGTCCAAGGGCGATGATTGTATGCCGCGCCCGACGTCGTCTGACCGTGTGTGCTTTGCAAAGGCGATGATGGAATGTCAGGCCCAACATCGTCCATCTGTGTGTGCAGTCCAAGGGCGATGATTGTATGCCGCGCCCGACGTCGTCTGACCGTGTGTGCTTTGCAAAGGCGATGATGGAATGTCAGGCCCAACATCGTCCATCTGTGTGTGCAGTCCAAGGGCGATGATTGTATGCCGCGCCCGACGTCGTCTGACCGTGTGTGCTTTGCAAAGGCGATGATGGAATGTCAGGCCCAACATCGTCCATCTGTGTGTGCAGTCCAAGGGCGATGATTGTATGCCGCGCCCGACGTCGTCTGACCGTGTGTGCTTTGCAAAGGCGATGATGGAATGTCAGGCCCAACATCGTCCATCTGTGTGTGCAGTCCAAGGGCGATGATTGTATGCCGCGCCCGACGTCGTCTGACCGTGTGTGCTTTGCAAAGGCGATGATGGAATGTCAGGCCCAACATCGTCCATCTGTGTGTGCAGTCCAAGGGCGATGATTGTATGCCGCGCCCGACGTCGTCTGACCGTGTGTGCTTTGCAAAGGCGATGATGGAATGTCAGGCCCAACATCGTCCATCTGTGTGTGCAGTCCAAGGGCGATGATTGTATGCCGCGCCCGACGTCGTCTGACCGTGTGTGCTTTGCAAAGGCGATGATGGAATGTCAGGCCCAACATCGTCCATCTGTGTGTGCAGTCCAAGGGCGATGATTGTATGCCGCGCCCGACGTCGTCTGACCGTGTGTGCTTTGCAAAGGCGATGATGGAATGTCAGGCCCAACATCGTCCATCTGTGTGTGCAGTCCAAGGGCGATGATTGTATGCCGCGCCCGACGTCGTCTGACCGTGTGTGCTTTGCAAAGGCGATGATGGAATGTCAGGCCCAACATCGTCCATCTGTGTGTGCAGTCCAAGGGCGATGATTGTATGCCGCGCCCGACGTCGTCTGACCGTGTGTGCTTTGCAAAGGCGATGATGGAATGTCAGGCCCAACATCGTCCATCTGTGTGTGCAGTCCAAGGGCGATGATTGTATGCCGCGCCCGACGTCGTCTGACCGTGTGTGCTTTGCAAAGGCGATGATGGAATGTCAGGCCCAACATCGTCCATCTGTGTGTGCAGTCCAAGGGCGATGATTGTATGCCGCGCCCGACGTCGTCTGACCGTGTGTGCTTTGCAAAGGCGATGATGGAATGTCAGGCCCAACATCGTCCATCTGTGTGTGCAGTCCAAGGGCGATGATTGTATGCCGCGCCCGACGTCGTCTGACCGTGTGTGCTTTGCAAAGGCGATGATGGAATGTCAGGCCCAACATCGTCCATCTGTGTGTGCAGTCCAAGGGCGATGATTGTATGCCGCGCCCGACGTCGTCTGACCGTGTGTGCTTTGCAAAGGCGATGATGGAATGTCAGGCCCAACATCGTCCATCTGTGTGTGCAGTCCAAGGGCGATGATTGTATGCCGCGCCCGACGTCGTCTGACCGTGTGTGCTTTGCAAAGGCGATGATGGAATGTCAGGCCCAACATCGTCCATCTGTGTGTGCAGTCCAAGGGCGATGATTGTATGCCGCGCCCGACGTCGTCTGACCGTGTGTGCTTTGCAAAGGCGATGATGGAATGTCAGGCCCAACATCGTCCATCTGTGTGTGCAGTCCAAGGGCGATGATTGTATGCCGCGCCCGACGTCGTCTGACCGTGTGTGCTTTGCAAAGGCGATGATGGAATGTCAGGCCCAACATCGTCCATCTGTGTGTGCAGTCCAAGGGCGATGATTGTATGCCGCGCCCGACGTCGTCTGACCGTGTGTGCTTTGCAAAGGCGATGATGGAATGTCAGGCCCAACATCGTCCATCTGTGTGTGCAGTCCAAGGGCGATGATTGTATGCCGCGCCCGACGTCGTCTGACCGTGTGTGCTTTGCAAAGGCGATGATGGAATGTCAGGCCCAACATCGTCCATCTGTGTGTGCAGTCCAAGGGCGATGATTGTATGCCGCGCCCGACGTCGTCTGACCGTGTGTGCTTTGCAAAGGCGATGATGGAATGTCAGGCCCAACATCGTCCATCTGTGTGTGCAGTCCAAGGGCGATGATTGTATGCCGCGCCCGACGTCGTCTGACCGTGTGTGCTTTGCAAAGGCGATGATGGAATGTCAGGCCCAACATCGTCCATCTGTGTGTGCAGTCCAAGGGCGATGATTGTATGCCGCGCCCGACGTCGTCTGACCGTGTGTGCTTTGCAAAGGCGATGATGGAATGTCAGGCCCAACATCGTCCATCTGTGTGTGCAGTCCAAGGGCGATGATTGTATGCCGCGCCCGACGTCGTCTGACCGTGTGTGCTTTGCAAAGGCGATGATGGAATGTCAGGCCCAACATCGTCCATCTGTGTGTGCAGTCCAAGGGCGATGATTGTATGCCGCGCCCGACGTCGTCTGACCGTGTGTGCTTTGCAAAGGCGATGATGGAATGTCAGGCCCAACATCGTCCATCTGTGTGTGCAGTCCAAGGGCGATGATTGTATGCCGCGCCCGACGTCGTCTGACCGTGTGTGCTTTGCAAAGGCGATGATGGAATGTCAGGCCCAACATCGTCCATCTGTGTGTGCAGTCCAAGGGCGATGATTGTATGCCGCGCCCGACGTCGTCTGACCGTGTGTGCTTTGCAAAGGCGATGATGGAATGTCAGGCCCAACATCGTCCATCTGTGTGTGCAGTCCAAGGGCGATGATTGTATGCCGCGCCCGACGTCGTCTGACCGTGTGTGCTTTGCAAAGGCGATGATGGAATGTCAGGCCCAACATCGTCCATCTGTGTGTGCAGTCCAAGGGCGATGATTGTATGCCGCGCCCGACGTCGTCTGACCGTGTGTGCTTTGCAAAGGCGATGATGGAATGTCAGGCCCAACATCGTCCATCTGTGTGTGCAGTCCAAGGGCGATGATTGCATGCCACGCCAAACGTCATTTAACAGTGCGTGCTTTCTAAAGGCGATGATGGCATGCTACACCTGACACCGTTCATCTGTGTGTGTAGGGCAAGGGCGATGATGGCATTCCACGTCCGAGGTCGACCGACTGTGTGTGCTATCCAAGGGCTACGATGACTTGCCACGCTTAACGTCATTCAACCGTGTGTGGTGTCCAAGGGCTATGATTGCATACTACGCCCGACGTCGTCTGACTGCGTGTGTAGTCCAAGGGGGACGATGGCATGCCACACCCGACGTCGTTTGACCGTGCGTTCTTTCCAAGGGCTACTCTGGCATTCCACGTCCGACGTCGACCAAACGTGTGTTAAGTCCAAGGGCGATGATTGTATGCCACGCCCGACGTCGTCTGACCGTGTGTGCTTTGCAAAGGCGATGATGGAATGTCAGGCCCAACATCGTCCATCTGTGTGTGCAGTCCAAGGGCGATGATTGCATGCCACGCCCGATGTCGTCATACCGTGTGTGATTTCCAAAGGCGATGATGGCATGCCACGCCCCACATCGTCCATCTGCGTGTGCAGTCCAGGGATATGACGGAATGCCACGTCCGACAGCGTTCATTCTTGTGTGCAGTTCAAGAGTGATGATGGCATGCCACGACTGATGTCGTCCAACATTATGTGTTTTCCAAGCTATGATGACATGCCACGCTCGACATTGTTCGACCGTGTGTGGTGTCCAAGGGCTACTCTGGCATTCCACGCCCGACGTCGTCCCACCATGTGTGCAGTCCAAGGGCGATAATGGAATGCCACGCCCGATATCGTCATACAGTATGTGCTTTCTAAAGGCTATGATGGCATGCCATGCCTGACATAGTCCATTTGTGTGTGGAGTCCAAGGGAGATGATGTCATGCCACGTCTCACATTGTCCGACCGTGCATGCGGTCCAAGGGCCATAATGGAAAGCCACGCCCTCTGTCGTCCGACCATATGTGTCTTCCAAGGTCTATGATGGCATGCTACGCACAACGACGTCCGACTGCGTGTGGAGTCCTAGGGCGATGATGGCACGCCACGCTCGACGTCGTCTGACCGTGTGCGCTGTCCAAGGGCTACTCTAGCATTCCACGCCCGACGTCGTCCAAACGTGTGTGCAGTCCAAGGGCGATAATGGTATGCCACGCACGACGTCGTCTGCCCGTGTGTGCTTTCCAAAGGCGATGATAGAATGCCATGCCCAACATCGTCCATCTGTGTGTGCAGTCCATGGGCGATGATGGCATGCCACGCCCGATGTCGTCTTACATTTTGTGCTTTCCAAAGGCGATGATGGCATGCCACGCCCGACATCGTCCATCTGTGTGTGCAGTTCAACGGCGATGATGGAATGCCACGTCCGAGGTCGTCCCACCGTGTGTGCTTTCCAATGGCTACTCTGGCATTCTACACCCGACGTCATCCAACAATGTGTGCACTCCAAGGGCGATGATGGCATGCCACGCCCGACGTCGTTTGACCGTCTGTGCTTTCCAAGGGCGATGATGGCATGCCACGTCCGAGGTCGACCGATTGTGTGTGTTGTCCAAGGGCTATGATGATATGCCATGCTCATTTTCATTCAACCGTGTGTGCTTTCCAAGGGCTACGATGGAATGCCACGCCCGACGTCGTCCAACCGTGTATGCTGTCCAAGGGCTTTGCAGGCATGCCATGCCTGACTTTGTTGGACCGTGTGTGTTGTCCAAAAGCGATAATGGCATGCCACGCCCAACGTTTTCCGACCTTGTGTACTGTCCAAGGGAGATGATGGAGTGCCAAGCCCAAAATTTTTGATTCGTGTGTGCAGTACAAGAGTGATGATGGCATGTCACGACCGATATCGTCCGTCTGTGTGTGCTATCCAATGGAAATGATGGCATGCCACGCTCGACGTCAACCAATCGTGTGTGCTAATCAAGAGCTATGATGACATGCCATGTCCAACGTCTTCCAACTGTCTGTGTTATTCAAGGGCTATGATGGCATTCCACGCCCGATGTCGTTTTACCGTGTGTGGTTTCCAAGGTCTACGGGGCATGTCAAGGTTGACTACATTCGACCGTGTGTGCTTTCGAAGAGCGATGATGGCATGCCACGCCCGACGTAGTCCGACCGTGTGCGGTGTCCAAGGGCGATAATGGCATGCCACGCGTGACGTCGTTCGATAATGTGTGATGTCAAACCGCTACGCAGGCATGCCAGGCCCGATGTCGTCCAACCGTGTGTGATCCCCTAGGGCTACTCTTGCATTCTACTCCCGACGTCGCCCGACCGTGTGTGTGCAGTACAAGGGTGATGATTGATAGTGCGTGCTTTCTAAAGGCGATGATGGCATGCTACACCTGACACCGTTCATCTGTGTGTGTAAGCGATGATGGCATTCCTCGTCCGAGGTCGACCGACTGTGTGTGCTATCCAAGGGCTACGATGACTTGCCACGCTTAACGTCATTCAACCGTGTGTGTTGTCCAAGTGCTATGATTGCATACTACGCCCGACGTCGTCTGACTGCGTGTGTAGTCCAAGGGCGACGATGGCATGCCACACCCGATGTCGTTTGACCGTGCGTTCTTTCCAAGGGCTACTCTGGCATTCCACGTCCGACGTCGTCCAAACATGTGTTTAGTCAGAGGGCGATGATGGTATGCCACGCCCAACGTCGTCTGACCGTGTGTGCTTTGCAAAGGCGATGATGGAATGCCAGGCCCAACATCGTCCATCTGTGTGTGCAGTCCAAGGGCGATGATTGCATGCCACGCCCGACGTCGTCATACCGTGTGTGATTTCCAAAGGCGATGATGGCATGCCACGCCCGACATCGTCCATCTACGTGTGCAGTCCAAGGGAGATGATGGAATGCCACGCCCGACATCGTTCATTCTTGTGTGCAGTTCAAGAGTGATGATGGCATGCCACGGCTGATGTCGTCCAACATTATGTGTTTTCCAGGCTATGATGACATGCCACGCGCAACATTGTTCAACCGTGTGTGGTGTCCTAGGGCTACTCTGGCATTCCACGCCCGACGTCGTCCGACCATCTGTGCAGTCCAAGGGCGATAATGGAATGCCACGCCCGATATCGTCATACAGTATGTGCTTTCTAAAGGCGATGATGGCATGCAACGCCTGACATAGTCCATTTGTGTGTGGAGTCCAAGGGAGATGATGTCATGCCATGTCTGACATTGTCCGACCGTGCATGCGGTCCAAGGGCCATAATGGAAAGCCACGCCCTCTGTCGTACGACCATATGTGTCTTCCAAGGTCTATGATGGCATGCTACGCACAACGACGTTCGACTGCGTGTGCAGTCCTAGGGCGATGATAGCATGCCACGCTCGACGTCGTTTGACCGTGTGCGCTGTCCAAGGGCTACTCTGGCATTCCACGCCCGAGTCGTCCAAACGTGTGTGCAGTCCAAGGGTGATAATGGTATGCCACGCACGACGTCGTCTGGCCGTGTGTGCTTTCCAAAGGCGATGATAGAATGACATGCCCAACATTGTCCATCTGTGTGTGCAGTCCAAGGGCGATGATGGCATGCCATGCCCGACGTCGTCTTACCTTGTGTGCTTTCCAAAGGCGATGATGGCATGCCACACCCGACATCGTCCATCTGTGTGTGCAGTCCAATGGCGATGATGGAATGCCACGCCCGACGTCGTCCGACCGTGTATGCTATCCAAGGGCTACGCAGGCATGCCATGCCTGACTTTGGTGGACCGTGTGTGTTGTCCAAAAGCGATAATGGCATGCCACGCCCAACGTTTTCCGACCTTGTGTACTGTCTAAGGGAGATGATGGAGTGCCAAGCCCAAAATTTTTGATTCGTGTGTGCAGTACAAGATTTATCATGGCATGTCACGACCGATATCGTCCGACATTATGTTTTGTCCAATGGCTATGATGACATGCCACGCTTGACGTTGTCCGACCGTGTGTGCTTTTCAAGAGCTATGATGACATGCCACGCCTGACGTCGTCTGATAGTGTGTGCTGTCCATTGGCTACGCGAGCATGCCACACCTGACGTCGTCCAACCGTGTGTGTTGTCCAAGGGCTATGATGGCATGCCACGCCCGACTTCATCCCGACCGTGCATACTTACCAAGGGCTATGATGTCATGTCATGCCCGATGTCGTACGACCGTATGTGCTGTCCAAGTGCCTTGGTTGGATGCCATGTTCAACGTCGTCCGATCGAGTGTGCTATCCAAAGGCTTTGATGGCATGTCACGACCGAGTTGTCCGATCGTGTGTGCTGTCCAAGGGGTACGTGGGCATGCAACGACCGATTTTGTCTTGCCGTGTGTGTTGTCCAAGAGACATAATGGCATGCCTCGCCGGACGTCGTCCAATCGTGTGTGCTTTATAAGGGCTATGATGTCATGCAACGCCCGAAGTTGTCCGACCGGTGTTTTGTCCAAGGTCTATGACGGCATGCCATGCCCAACATTGTATGTTTGTGTGTGCAGTCCAAAGACGATGATGGCATGCGACGCCCGATGTCGTCCGACCGTGTGTGCTGTTTAAGGGCGATGATGGGATGCCACGCTCGACGTAGTCCGACCGTTTGTGCTGTCCAAGGGTGATGATCGCATGCCACGCCCAACATTGTTCATTTGTGTGTGCAGTACAAGGGCGATGATGGCATTCAACGACCGATGTCGTTCGATGCTATGATGAAATGCTACTCTCGACGTCGTGTGATCNGCTATGATGAAATGCCACTCTCGACGTCGTGTGATCGTGTGTATTGTCCAGGGGCCTTGGTTGCATGCGAAGACCAACGTAGTCTAACCTTGTGTGGTGTTTAAGAGAGATGATGGCATTCCACGACAGACGTTGTCCGTCTTTGTGTGCAGTCCAAGGGCAACGATCGCATGCCACCCTAAAAGTCATGCGACCGTGTGGGTAGTGAAAGGGCGATGATGGCATGACACGCCCGACGTCATCTGACCATGTGTGCTGTCCAAGGGCCATGATGTCATGCCACGCTCTACATCATCCGAC
>NC_028638.1:24569657-24579364 GCF_001406875.1 Solanum pennellii
ATGTCACGCCCGCCGTCGTCTTACAATGTGTGCTTTCCAAGGGCTACGCGGGTATGCGACGCCCGACTTCTTCCGACCTGTGTGCTGACGAAGGGCGATAATGGCATGCCATGAAAAATTTCGTCCGTTTGTTTGTGCAGTAAAAGGGCGATGATGGCATGCCACGCCCGATGTCATTCGAATGTGTGTGGTGTGCAAGGGCTACGCAGGCATACCACACCCGACGTCGTCCGATCGTGTGTGCTGTCCAAGGGATATGATGGCAAGCCATGCCCGACGTCGTTTGATCGTGTGTGCTGTCCAAGGGCTATCATGGCATGCCACGCCAGACGTCGTCCGATCCTGTGTACAGTCCAAGGGACAAGTTGGTATGCCACGCCCGATGTCATCCGACCGTGTGTGTAGTTAAGTACCATGACGGCATGCCATGCCTAACATCGTCCGACTGTGTGTGCTTTCCAAAGGTGATGATGGCATCCCACATCTTACATCGTCCGTCTATGTGTGCAGTCCAAGGGCAATGATCGCATGCCACGTCCGAGGTCGATCAACCGTGTGTCCTGTCCAAGGGCTATGCTGACATGGCACGCCAAACGTCGTTCAATTGTGAGTGATGTCCAAGGGCTATGATGGCATGCCACGCACGACATCGTCCGACCATGTGTGCTGTCCAAGGGCGATGATGGCATGCCACGTCGGACATTGCCCAATTGAGTGTACTGTCAACGGGCAATGATGGAATGCCACGCCCGACATCGTTCATTCGTGTGTGCATTACAAGAGGGATGATGGCATGCAAAGCCCGACGTCATCCGTTTTTGTGTGCAGTCCAGGGCAATGATCGCATGTCACGCCAGATGTCGACCGACCGTGTGTGTTGTTCAAGGGCTATGATGACATGCCATGCCTAACATCGTCCAACCGTGTGTGTTGTCCAAGGGCTATGATGGCATGCCACACCAGACGTCATCCGACCGTGTGTGCTTTCCTAGGGACATGATGGCATACCAAGCCCGACATCGTCCAACCGTATGTGCTTTCCCATGGTAATGATTGCATGCCACTTCCAACATCGTCCTTCTGTGTGTGCAGTCTAAGCGCTAGAAAGGCATGCCACACACGACGTTGTCAAGCTGTTTGTCCTGTCCAAGGGTCATGATAGCATGCCACGCCCAATGTCGTCAGACCGTTTGTTCTGCCCAAGGACTTTGATGGCATGTTATGCCCACCCTCGTCCGACCGTGTGTGTAGCCCAAGGGCTACACGGGCATGCAACGCCCGACTTCGTCCGACCTGTGTGCTGTCCAAGGGCGATATGGCATGCCATGCCCAATTTTGTCTATTCATGTGTGCGGTAAAAGGGCGATGATGGCATGCCATGCCCGACGTCGTCCGACCGTGTGTGCTATCCAAGGGCTATGATGTAAGTTGTGCCCGACGGCGTCCGACTATGTGTGATGTCCAAGGGCTACTCAAGCATGCCACGCTCGACGTTGCCCACTCGTGTGTGCAGTCTTAGGGAGATAATGGTATGCCACACCCGACGTCGTCAGACCGTGTATGATGTCCAAGGGCCTTGATGGCATGCCACGTCCGACTTCGTCCTACTTTGTGTTCTTTCCAAAGGCGATGATGGGATCACACACCCGACATCATTTGTCTATGTGTGCAGTCCAAGGGTGATGATGACATGCCACGTACGAGGTTGATCGACCGTGTGTGTTGTCCAAGGGCTATGATGACATGCCACACACAACGTCGTCCGACCGGGTGTACTGTCCAAGAACTATGATGACATGCCGTGCCCAACGTCTTCAAACTGTCTATGTTATTCCAGGTCTATGATGGCATTCCATGTCCGATGTCGTTCGACCGTGTGTGGTTTCCAAGGGCTACGTGGGCATGCCAAGCTTGACTTTTCGACCGTGTGTGCTTTCCAAGAGCGATGATGGCATGCCACGCCCAACGTAGTCTGACCGTGTGTGGTGTGTAAGGGAGATAATGGCATCCCGCCTGACGTCATTCGACAGTGTGTGTTGTCCAATGGCTACGTGGACATGCCACGCTCGACATGGTTCGACCATGTGTACTTTCTAAGGGACATGATGGCATGCCACACCCGATATCGTCCGAGCGTGTGTGCTGTCCAAGGGCTATGATGGCAGGCCACGGCCAATGTCATCCGATCGTGTGTGTTGTCCTAGAGCTATGATGGCATGCCACGCCCGACATTATCTGACCGTTTGTACTGTCCAATTGCCATGATGGCATGTGAATCCCGACCTCGTGAGACCGTGTGTGTTTTCCTTAGGGGATGATGGCATGCCACGCGTAACATCGTCCATCTATGTGTGCAATCCAAGGGCAATGATGACATGCCACGCTCGACGTCAACTGATAGTGTGTGCTTTTCAAGAGCTATGATTACATGCCACGCCTAATATCTTCCAACCGTCTATGTTATACAAGGGCTCTGATGGCATGCCACGCCCGACGTCGTCCTACCGTGTGTGCTATCCAAGGGCTATGATGTCATACCATGCCCGACATCGTCTGACGGTGTGTGCTATCCAAGGGCCATAATGGCAAGCCATTCCCTATGTCATCCGATCGTGTGTGTTTTCCAAGGGCTATGACGGCATGCTATGCCATACGTCATCGGACTGTGTCTGCAGTCCAAGGGCGATGATGGTATGCCACGCCTGACATCGTTCAACCGTGTGTGCTGTCCAAGGGCTATGATATTATTCCACGCCCAATGACGTCCGACCGCGTGACCTCGTCCGCTTATGTGTGGAGTCCAAGGGCAGTGATAGAATGCCACGCCCGACGTCAACACATCCTCTGTGTTGTTCTAGAGCTATCATTACATGCCACGCCCAATGTCTTCCAACCGTCTGTGTTACCCAGGGGCTATGATGGCATGCCACGCCCGACGGCATCTGACCGTGTGTGGTTTCCAAGGTCTACGTGGGCATGCCAAGCTTCATTACGTTCGAGCGTGTGTTCTTTCCAAGAGCGATGAAGGCATGCCACGCCCGACGTAGTCCGATCGTGTGCGGTATCCAAGGGTGATAATGGCATGCCTTGCCCGACGTCGTTCGACACTGTGTTATCCAACGGCTACGCATANGACATGCCACGTCTGACGTCATCTGACCGTGTGTCTTGTCAAAAGGCAAAGACGAAATTCCACGACCAATTTTATCCGACCGTATGTGTTGTCCAAGGGCTATGATGGCACGCCACGGCTGACGTCGTCCGATCGTGTGTTGTGTCAAAGAGANGCTGTCCAAGGGCTATAATGGTAGGCCACGCCCAATGTCGTCCTATCGTGTGTGCTGTCCTAGATATATAATGGCATGCCACGCCTGACATTGTCCGATTGTTTGTACTGTCCAAGTGCCATGATGGCATGCCAATCCTGACCTCGTCAGACCGTGTGTGTTTTCCTTAGGGGATGATGGCATGCAACACGTGACATCGTCCGTCTATGTGTGCATTCCAAGGGCAGTGATGGAATGCCACGCCCTATGTCAACAGATCGTGTGTGTTGTTCAAGAGCTATGATTACATGCCACGCCCAATGTCTTCCAACCGTCTGTGTGGTTTCCAAGGTCCATGATTGCATGCCAGGCCCGACGTCGTCCGACGATGTGTGCTGTCCAAAGGCCATGATATCAAGCTACGCCTGATGTTATCCGACTGTGTGTGTTGTCCAAGGGCTATGATTGCATGCAACGCCCAACTTCATCCGTGCGTGTGCAGTACAAGGAAGATGATGGCATGCCACGCCCGACGTCGTCCGACCGTGTGCTCAGTCCAAGGACCATGATGGCATGCCATGCCTAACATCGTCCATCCGTGTTTGCAGTCCTAAGGCAATGATGGCAAGTCATACCCGATTTCGTCCGACCGTGTGTGTCGTCCAAGGGATACGATGACATGCCATGCCCGATGTCATCCGATCGTGTGTCCAAGGGCAATGATGTAAGTCGTGCCCAACGTCGTCCGACCGTGTGTGATGTCTAAGGGCTACTCAGGCATGCCAAGCTCGACGTTACCCGATCGTGTGTTTAGTCTAAGGGAGATAATGGCATGCCACACTTGACATCATCTGACCATGTATGATGTCCAAGGTCCATGATGGCATGCCACGTCCGATGTCGTCCTCCTGTGTGTGCTTTCCAAAGGCGATGATGGCATGCCACACCGGACATCATCTGTCTATGTGTGCAGTCCAAGGGTGATGATGGCATGCAACGTACGAGGTCTATCGACCGTGTGCGCTGTCCAAGGGCTATGATAACATGTCATGGGTAATGTCGTTCAACTATGAGTAATGTCTAAGGGCTATGATGGCATGCCACGCACAACGTCATCCGACTGTGTGTATTGTCGAATGGCTACGCAGGCATGCCACGCCCATCTTCGTTCGACCGTGTGTGCTCCCCAAGGGCGATGATGGAATGTTATGCCCGACATTCTTCGACCATATGTACTATCCAAGGGCGATGATGGAAAGCCTCACCCGACATCGTTCATTTGTATGTGCAGTACAAGAGCGATGATGGCATGCCAAGCCTGACGTCGTCCGACCCTGTTGCTTTCCTAAGGTTATGATGGCATGCCATGCCTGATGTCATCTGTCTCTATGTGAAGTCCAAGGGAGATGATAACATGCCACATTCGAGGTTGACCGATCATGTGTGTTGTCTAAGGGCTACGATGACATGCCACGCCCAATATCATTCAACCGTGTGTGTTGTCCAAGGTCTATGGTGGCGTGCCACGCTTGACGTCGTTCGACTGTATGTTCTGTCCAAGGGATACGCAGGCATGCCAACCCCGACTTAGTTTGACCGTGTGTGCTGACCAAAGGCGATAATAGCATGCCACGCCCGACGTCGTCCGTGTGTGTTGTACAAGGGGAATGATAGCATGCCACGCCCGACGTCGTCCGTGTGTGTTGTACAAGGGGAATGATAGCATGCCACGCCCGACGTCGTCCGTGTGTGTTGTACAAGGGGAATGATAGCATGCCACGCCCGACGTCGTCCGTGTGTGTTGTACAAGGGGAATGATAGCATGCCACGCCCGACGTCGTCCGTGTGTGTTGTACAAGGGGAATGATAGCATGCCACGCCCGACGTCGTCCGTGTGTGTTGTACAAGGGGAATGATAGCATGCCACGCCCGACGTCGTCCGTGTGTGTTGTACAAGGGGAATGATAGCATGCCACGCCCGACGTCGTCCGTGTGTGTTGTACAAGGGGAATGATAGCATGCCACGCCCGACGTCGTCCGTGTGTGTTGTACAAGGGGAATGATAGCATGCCACGCCCGACGTCGTCCGTGTGTGTTGTACAAGGGGAATGATAGCATGCCACGCCCGACGTCGTCCGTGTGTGTTGTACAAGGGGAATGATAGCATGCCACGCCCGACGTCGTCCGTGTGTGTTGTACAAGGGGAATGATAGCATGCCACGCCCGACGTCGTCCGTGTGTGTTGTACAAGGGGAATGATAGCATGCCACGCCCGACGTCGTCCGTGTGTGTTGTACAAGGGGAATGATAGCATGCCACGCCCGACGTCGTCCGTGTGTGTTGTACAAGGGGAATGATAGCATGCCACGCCCGACGTCGTCCGTGTGTGTTGTACAAGGGGAATGATAGCATGCCACGCCCGACGTCGTCCGTGTGTGTTGTACAAGGGGAATGATAGCATGCCACGCCCGACGTCGTCCGTGTGTGTTGTACAAGGGGAATGATAGCATGCCACGCCCGACGTCGTCCGTGTGTGTTGTACAAGGGGAATGATAGCATGCCACGCCCGACGTCGTCCGTGTGTGTTGTACAAGGGGAATGATAGCATGCCACGCCCGACGTCGTCCGTGTGTGTTGTACAAGGGGAATGATAGCATGCCACGCCCGACGTCGTCCGTGTGTGTTGTACAAGGGGAATGATAGCATGCCACGCCCGACGTCGTCCGTGTGTGTTGTACAAGGGGAATGATAGCATGCCACGCCCGACGTCGTCCGTGTGTGTTGTACAAGGGGAATGATAGCATGCCACGCCCGACGTCGTCCGTGTGTGTTGTACAAGGGGAATGATAGCATGCCACGCCCGACGTCGTCCGTGTGTGTTGTACAAGGGGAATGATAGCATGCCACGCCCGACGTCGTCCGTGTGTGTTGTACAAGGGGAATGATAGCATGCCACGCCCGACGTCGTCCGTGTGTGTTGTACAAGGGGAATGATAGCATGCCACGCCCGACGTCGTCCGTGTGTGTTGTACAAGGGGAATGATAGCATGCCACGCCCGACGTCGTCCGTGTGTGTTGTACAAGGGGAATGATAGCATGCCACGCCCGACGTCGTCCGTGTGTGTTGTACAAGGGGAATGATAGCATGCCACGCCCGACGTCGTCCGTGTGTGTTGTACAAGGGGAATGATAGCATGCCACGCCCGACGTCGTCCGTGTGTGTTGTACAAGGGGAATGATAGCATGCCACGCCCGACGTCGTCCGTGTGTGTTGTACAAGGGGAATGATAGCATGCCACGCCCGACGTCGTCCGTGTGTGTTGTACAAGGGGAATGATAGCATGCCACGCCCGACGTCGTCCGTGTGTGTTGTACAAGGGGAATGATAGCATGCCACGCCCGACGTCGTCCGTGTGTGTTGTACAAGGGGAATGATAGCATGCCACGCCCGACGTCGTCCGTGTGTGTTGTACAAGGGGAATGATAGCATGCCACGCCCGACGTCGTCCGTGTGTGTTGTACAAGGGGAATGATAGCATGCCACGCCCGACGTCGTCCGTGTGTGTTGTACAAGGGGAATGATAGCATGCCACGCCCGACGTCGTCCGTGTGTGTTGTACAAGGGGAATGATAGCATGCCACGCCCGACGTCGTCCGTGTGTGTTGTACAAGGGGAATGATAGCATGCCACGCCCGACGTCGTCCGTGTGTGTTGTACAAGGGGAATGATAGCATGCCACGCCCGACGTCGTCCGTGTGTGTTGTACAAGGGGAATGATAGCATGCCACGCCCGACGTCGTCCGTGTGTGTTGTACAAGGGGAATGATAGCATGCCACGCCCGACGTCGTCCGTGTGTGTTGTACAAGGGGAATGATAGCATGCCACGCCCGACGTCGTCCGTGTGTGTTGTACAAGGGGAATGATAGCATGCCACGCCCGACGTCGTCCGTGTGTGTTGTACAAGGGGAATGATAGCATGCCACGCCCGACGTCGTCCGTGTGTGTTGTACAAGGGGAATGATAGCATGCCACGCCCGACGTCGTCCGTGTGTGTTGTACAAGGGGAATGATAGCATGCCACGCCCGACGTCGTCCGTGTGTGTTGTACAAGGGGAATGATAGCATGCCACGCCCGACGTCGTCCGTGTGTGTTGTACAAGGGGAATGATAGCATGCCACGCCCGACGTCGTCCGTGTGTGTTGTACAAGGGGAATGATAGCATGCCACGCCCGACGTCGTCCGTGTGTGTTGTACAAGGGGAATGATAGCATGCCACGCCCGACGTCGTCCGTGTGTGTGTAGTACAAGGGAAATGATAGCATGCCACGCCCGACGTCGTTCGACCGTGTGTGTTGTCCAAGAGCTATGATTGCCTGCCACCCTCGAAGCAATCGTGTGTGCTGTCCAAGGGCTATTATGGAATGCCACGACCAAAGTTGTCCGACCGTGTGTCTTGTCAAAGGGCAATGACGAAAATCCATGACCAATTTCGTCCGACCGTATGTGTTGTTCAAGTGCGATGATGACATGCCACACCCGACATTGTTCGTTCGATCGTGTTTACTGTTCAAGGGCCATGATAGCATGCCACTCCCGATGTCGTTCGACCGTTTGTGCTTTCCAAGGGCTATGATGTTATGCCACGCCCGACGTTGTCCGACTGTGTGTGTTGTCCAAGAGCTATAATGACCTACCACGCCCGATGTTGTCCGACCATGTGTACAGTCCAATGGCGATAATGGAATACCACGCCCGACATCGTTTATTTGTGTGTGTAGTACAAAAGAGATGATGGCATTGGCACAACCGACGTCGTCCCACATTATGTGTTGTCCAATTGCTATGATGACGTGCCACGCCCGACGTCGTTCGGCCGTGTGTGCTGTCCAAAGTCTATGATTTCTTTCCACGCCCGACGTCGTCCTACAGTGTGTGTTATCCAATGGATACGCGGGCATGCCAAATCCGACGTCGTCCTACCGTGTGTGCTGTCAAAGTCCATGATGGCATGCAACTGTCGACGTCGTCCTATTGTGTGTGATTTTCAAAGGCTAGTATGGCATGCCTCGCCCGATGTCCGACTGTGTGTGAAATCTAAGGTCCATGATATTAAACTACGCCCAACGTCGTCCGGCCGTGAGTGTTGTCCAAGGGCTATGATTGCATGCCATGCCCGACATCGTCCGTGTGTGTGTGTAGTACAGGGCGATGATGGCATGCCATTACCAACGTCGTCCGACCGTGTGTGCTGTCCTAGGGCTATGATGACCTGCCACACCCGAAGTCGTCCAATTGTGTGTGCTTTCCAAGGGCTATGATAGCATGCCACACCTGACGTGCTCCGACGTTGTGTCTTTTCAAAGGGCAATTATGGAATGCCACGCCAGATTTCATTCGCCCGTATGTGTTGTCCAAGGGTGATGATGGCATACCACACCGAAAATTGCCCGTTCATGTGTGAAGTCCAAGGGTAATGATGGAATTCAAAGCCCGACAATTTCTCACCGTGTATGTTGTCCAAGGGACATGATTGCATGTCATGTTCTACGTCGTCCGACCGTGTGTGCTATCCAACGGCTACGTGGGCATGCTTCGCTCGACGTCATCCGATCGCGTGTCCTTTCCAAGGGCCATAGTGGCATGCCACGCCCGACGTCATCCTACCGTGTGTGCAGTCCAATGGCTATGATGGCAGGCCACGCCCAATGTCGTCCGGTCGTGTGTGTTGTCTTAGAGTTATGATGGAATGCCACACCCAACATTGTCTTATCTTTTGTACTATCCAAGTGCGATAATTGCATGCCAAGCCCAACCTCGTCCGACCGTATGTGTTTTCCTTAGGGGATTATGGCATGCCACGCCTGACATCGTCCGTTTGTGTGTGCTGTCCAATGGAAATGATGGCATGCCACGCCCGACGTAGTCCGACCGTGTGCGGTGTCCAAGGGCGATAATGGCATGCCACGCTTGACGTCGTTCGATAATGTGTGATGTCAAACCGCTACGCAGGCATGCCAGGCCCGATGTCGTCCAACCGTGTGTGAT
Organism: Solanum pennellii; assembly: GCF_001406875.1. Taxonomy (NCBI): domain Eukaryota; kingdom Viridiplantae; phylum Streptophyta; class Magnoliopsida; order Solanales; family Solanaceae; genus Solanum; species Solanum pennellii. The sequence continues at coordinate 24,578,972 of NC_028638.1, forward strand.
CTCCTAGGGCTACTCTTGCATTTTGCTCCCGACGTCGCCCGACCGTGTGTGTGCAGTACAAGGGTGATGGTTGCATGCCACGCCAAACGTCATTTGACAGTGCGTGCTTTCTAAAGGCGACGATGGCATGCTACACCTGACACCGTTCATCTGTGTGTGTAGTGCAAGGGCGATGATGGCATTCCACGTCCGAGGTCGACCGACTGTGTGTGCTATCCAAGGGCTACGATGACTTGCCACGCTTAACGTCATTCAACCGTGTGTGTAGTCCAAGGGCTATGATTGCATACTACGCCCGACGTCGTCTGACTGCGTGTGTAGTCCAAGGGAGACGATGGCATGTCACACCCGACGTCGTTTGACCGTGCGTTCTTTCCAAGGGCTACTCTGGCA
>NC_028638.1:24589364-24593288 GCF_001406875.1 Solanum pennellii
TTAATTCTTTTTCTAATTCTTTTTCTTTTTCTAATTCTTTTGCTTTTTGTTTATTTTCATATATTAATTTTAGTCTTGCTAATTCTTTTTCTAGTTTGTTTATTTTTGTGTTTTTGATTTCTTCTATATGTTGTACTTCTTGTTTTNTAAATTTATTGTAAACTATATATGGTTCAAATGCTAATAAACATTTATATAATGCAAATAATTAAAAAAAAAAATAGTGTTTATCGTTTTGTGTCGGTTNTTGTTATTCTTATCATGGCTGTTAAGCTATCTTCTAATTTTGCTGTTTCTTTTTCTAACATTAAATATAGATTATCTCCTATTTTTTTTATATCTTCTTCCTAAGTTTGAGAATATTATTTTTATTATCATTCCGTCTTGGTTTTCATATGTTTTTTCATCTACTGCAAATTCTTTGGCCACTGTAAAGTAAGTGTCGGCCATTTTGGCCAATAGTATGAAAATCCTTGTATATAAATAGAGGGCTTATCCTCATAAATAAAATAATCAATCATCCATACATCTCTCTTTTCTTACAATATAGTCGATCCCCCCCAAATTGGTATCAGAGCTAGCTAATTAAATAATAACTATGGAAAATTCTGGAGCTACAAATCTACAAAATCAGGTATACACTCTTATATTTATGAGTAGCTAAATAAATTTATTCCTGAAAATCTCTTGTTAATTATAATTATTTATCATGACATAATAATGTTATAATAAACATCTTTAGAAGTTTTGCTACAGAAATATTCTATGAATAAGTATGCCCAGACTATGCCATCCTAAGGTTGAAACCGGTAGGCAAGAAGGCCGTTTAGGGGAGTAAACAAAGTTGAGGCGCTGTTAGGGTAACTAATCAAAGAAAAAAGCTGTAGTAGTGACTAGACGAGATGATTATTAAAACATTATTATTTCATAATAGATAAGTATAATTCATTAAGAGGTTGAAAGGAATAAAACTTTTAGCAAAAATGAATAAAATGAGTACCTATTTAATAGACGATGATGATAATTACAAGATATTACTACTCTATATACTAAAAGATCTTAATACTGATATAAAAAGAGAAATTTATGATAAATTGGTAACATATGAAATAATAGAGATAACAACCCAAGGTTGGACTGAGTTAACCATACAAAGTGTACAAGATGAACTTTACTATGATATGTATGATTTATATGATGATCTAGATATATTCACAGATTAATGACTGAAATCTGGCAGAGACGAAGTATAAATTATAGGATAAAATTTATTAAAAACCCAGATAAACTAAGTAAGCTTTTTAAAATTTTGTACAAAAAAATATGATGAACAAAAGTAAAGAAACCAAAATTAAAAGGACCAAGATAGAAAAAAAGTAAGAAAAATATGGAAAAAATTAAAATCCTTATATATAGAATATAAACTATCACAACTAACTAAAACAAGTAATAAAGATTACTTAATAGATATAATTTCAAAAACAGAATATAAATATGTATGTTATTTAAGAAAACAGCATGGACAAAGAAATTTATAAGCAGCAATTGATAGAAAAGATAGATGAGAAAAGGCAAGAATTACAACATAAAAAAGAAAGACTAATAGAAAATATATTTGCAGGAGTATGTAATGAATCAATATTTATACAAAGAAAAAACATATTTATGCTAGAAATAGAAATAGATCACCTTGAATATAAAACTAAANAGGAGTATGTAATGAATCAATATTTATACAAAGAAAAAACATATTTATGCTAGAAATAGAAATTATGTATAAATCTACCAAAACTATATTTTCCTGATGAAAGTAAGACATTTATATACATAGTTGAAACAAANGAAAACCAAGACGGAATGATAATAAAAATAATATTCTCAAACTTAGGAAGAAGATATAAAAAATAGATGATTATGTTTTGTATGTGGTAGGGATGATGAATTTTAACCCAATTCCCTAACCCTAGATTATAAATTCTTGATTGAATTGCTTAGGATGGTTATAATATGACTTACACACTATGTTATATGCTATTGAGTGATGATATTACACCCATTGTTGGGTCGAATTGAATGTTTTTTATATGATATTGTGTGATGATATTACACCCATTGTTCGATGGATTTGGATGGTTGTTGGTAAAACCTTGGATGATGGCTTGTGAAGGAGATTGGGTAAGTCTTTGTAGTATCAAACATTTACTTTCAATTATGATAACTTGTGTTTAGTGATGAAGTTCAATTGAAGTGTATATTATGACTAGATTGATTAGGGTTGGTATGATGATGAATTAAAATTTCTTGATTATCCAGCTTGTAGATGTGACTAACATGTAATGATATAAGGTTTGTTATGAATTGACTATGTACCTTATTATGATTTGGTGATGTTAATATGCTAACCTCACTAATGAGGATTGTATTGAAAGGGTCTACTCATGCAATTTTTATTGATCTAATGACTATGAATATATAAAGGGTAGTCCCGTATAACTTTACTAAGTTATGATTGTTACCGAAAGACATTTCAAAAGGGGAATCTAGCTTAACACCGAATAAAATAGTAGTGAGGAGTGTTCCTTTTCAAATAGGGAAGGTAGGTTAACTATACACTCAGGAGAGAGAGAGATTACAATGCCTAAGGCATAAATAGGGTCTAAAACATGTCTCCTAGTTCTAGAACTATGTTGCCTCCATATGAATGCTAACTAGTGGATCCACCTAGATGATATGTTTATGTTTGAATCTACTTTGTTATGTAGACAACCTTCTTACGGTGTAGGATTCTGATGACACCGGATTCCACATTTAGCTCTTGTGTTTTATGTTGGTTAAGGCAAGTGTTCCATAAAGTAAAATGAAATAATAATGAGAACACTAACTAGGGTGACTTGGACTAGGTAGGGGTATGGGACTCTACCTAGGCATTACACTAGTTGGCTTTGAGGGAAGTCCTAGAAGGTTGTTTTGACGTTCTTATGATCTTATAAAGTAAATGTTATGCATATGTTTACCTTACATGTCGATGATCCTTTATGGTGTTACTTTCACTTATGAACATAGTATTGGTCTATATTGCTTCATATGATGATGATTACTTTTGATGCTATGTTATGTTAAGTTAGGCATTACTTGTGATCCTTTGTTTGGTTTACATTGATTGAGTAAGGTTATGGGGTTTTGCTTGGTCATGACACTTGTTGGCTAAAATGTGAGTAGGGTCTTGATTATGTTGTAATGTTTTGAAATCTTATACCTACTTTGTTGTTATAACATGATATTGGAGTTGTTTGGTTATGTACTTGAAATGTGTTATTATACATGATGGCTTGATTATACTTGATGATGTTGTTCTTGTGTTGTACATGGTTATGACTTGAAGGTTTTGTGGTTATTGTCTTATATAGGTTACTGGTTGTGCATAAGACTTTTCAAAGTAACTTAGCATGCTTTTGATCAAATGTCCCCTTTGTACATGATTTCAAAGTATGTGTGTGCGGAAGTTCTCATGCTTAGTGCAAGTGATGTGCTAACCCCTATTTCTACCTTTTTCCCCAACATTTTAGGTTCTGATTGTTGAAGGCTTCGTGGCCAATTTTCATGGAAGGCTTTGATCATTTCGATAAGTGTGGGTATGTCCTCAAGATCCGAGGATGATGCCTTTCTCAATCAACCTATGTTACTTGTTATAGTCTATGGACATTCATTTTAATCTTGTTGTTTCAAGACATTAATGTAAGCCCTAAGTGGCATGTATACATTTGTGTAAGGGCTATGCCCATATTGTTCTATTCAATTTAGATTGTTTTATATGAGAAATCCCTATTAAGAATATATTGTGTGTTATATATATGTGGTTTAACCGGAGAAGAGTATGTAATCTTCTTATTGCGAGGAGTCTAAGTAAACTCCCTATATATATAT
>NC_028638.1:24594657-24596160 GCF_001406875.1 Solanum pennellii
CCCGATCCCCTAATTCTACGTGTCGGTTCGTGACACCCGATCCCCTAATACTACGTGTCGGTCCGTGACACCCGATCCCCTAATACTACGTGTCGGTCCGTGACACCCGATCTCCTAATTCTACGTGTCGGTCCGTGACACCCGATCCCCTAATTCTACGTTTCGGTTCGTGACACCCGATCCCCTAATTCTACGTGTCGGTTCGTGACACCCGATCCATTAACATCATTCTTTTAGTTCATCAAGCCTTCCTTTATCAAAGGCATCATCATTAATTAGAGTGAAATTATGGTTTTTAAGATTTCACAGTAACATCATTATAATCCATCACAATTTACATAATCACAATCATGGAACAACACAATTAAGCGCATAGAAGAATTTATAATACCATCCAATACATATCAATTGCTATTAAGAGTTTACTATCACATAGCATAAACCATAACCTACCTCCACCGAAGAATCGTGATCAAGCAAGCTAATTCCCCAATGCCCTTGCTGTCTCTTCGTTCCTCTCTCTCTCGCTCGTTCTCTCTTCCTCTCTGTTCTTTCTATTTTTCTTATTCAAACCCTTTTTCTTTTACCCTAATTGTCATATAATTAAGTATAAAAGATGATAAAAATAACTCACTATTTATTTCAAGGTTATCTCCTTGTGTTTTAAGTTTAGGGTTTACAAATTTTAGGATTAGGTTTTAAATCATAGGATTTTGTAGGGGTTTGAAATTGTTTTTATGATTTATTTTAGGGAATACTGGATTCAGGGTTTCTTGAGGTTTAGTATTTTTTTAGGGTTTGATATTTTATATTAGGGTTTTAGGTTAGGCATTTGGGTTTAAGGCCGATGGTTTTATTAAATTTAGGGTTTTAAATGATGGATTTTGTCTTGGTTTTAACTCTTTAGGGCTTTTGGTTTTTAGATTAACGCTGATTTGGATTTTTTAAGTTTAGGTTTTAAGTCTTATGGTATATTTCAAGTTTTCTAGGGTTTAAAATATATGATTTGGGGATTTATAAGGCTCTGAGCTTGAAGTTTTTTGGGTTTAGAGGTTCTTTAGGGTTAAGTGTTTCATAATTTTGTTAGTATTTAGGGCTATAGCTATAGATTTTTTCCAGTTATAGAGTTCATGGATTTTTTTATTTAAGGTTTAGAGCTTAGGTTTTTGGGGTCTTGAATGTTTTTAGAGTTTATTTTAGGGTTTATAAGATTTAGGTTTCATAATGTTCAAGTTTTAGGGTATCGTCTTCAACTCAACCGCAACTCTAGCCAGTCTCCATCACTTCAGATCTCAGGGTGAGCTCTTCAACTTGGGAGAATGAGGCTGATATGCAAGAAAAATATCCACATCTGTTTACAGATTCAGGTACTCATTTTCGCCCTTGTTTTTCTTCTTGTGATCGTTCGAGGACGAACGATGGGTAAATTGGTATCTATTGTAACGACCTGTTTACTCATTTTGAGCTGTAGAGTTTATTTCTGGTAATAACTGTCTGGGTCGA
>NC_028638.1:24596377-24605764 GCF_001406875.1 Solanum pennellii
GACGGACCGTCACAGTCATGACGGACCGTCACAGTCATGACGGACCGTCACAGTCATGACGGACCGTCACAGGCTCCGTAAGTCCACTCGGGTCGGAATTCTGCTAAAGTTTTTAAGGGGCGTTTTGGACTATTCCTGCTTATAATTATAAAGTTAGTGGGTCCCAATTGACAAACTTGACTAAGCAGAATGTTCCATTTGTATGGTCGGATGAATGTGAAGAAAGCTTCCAGAATCTCAAGACCTTGTTGACTACTGCACCAATTCTTACCTTGCCAGTGGAAGGCAAGAATTTTATTGTTTATTGTGATGCATCCTATTCTGGTTTGGGTGCAGTGCTAATGCAAGAGAAGAATGTAATTGCTTATGCTTCGAGGCAATTAAAGGTGCATGAACGTAATTATCCGACCCTCGATTTGGAGTTGGCTGCGGTAGTGTTTGCATTAAAGCAATGGAGACACTATCTATATGGGGTTAAGTGTGAGATCTATACGGATCATCGTAGTTTACAGTATGTCTTTACTCAGAAAGATTTGAATTTAAGCAGAGGAGATGGATGGAACTACTGAAGGACTATGATATCACTATCTTGTATCACCCGGGAAAAGCTAATGTTGTGGCAGATGCCTTAAGTAGAAAGGCAGGGAGCATGGGAAGTCTAGCTCACTTGCAGGTTTCTAGACGCCCATTGGCTAGAGAGGTTCAGACTCTGGCTAATGACTTTATGAGGCTGGAAGTACTAGAGAAGGGAGGATTTTTGGCCTGTTTGGTGGCAAGATCTTCCTTTCTTGACAAGATTAAGGGAAAGCAGTTTACAGATGAGAAACTGATTCGGATTCGAGATAAGGTTTTGCGAGGAGGAGCAGTGGCAAGGGGCCGTGGTAGAGGTCGTGGGAGGACGTCCTCTAGAGGTAGAGGACAAACACCTGGTCCAACTAGTACTAGGGCAGTGACTCCTCCACCGACTGATGAGGTAGTAAGAGAGGGTGAGGAAGGGGAAAATGAGTAGGTTCAAGATGAGGAATTACCATCTCAACCTACCCCAGAGATGATTAACCAGGTTCTCACCTATCTTAGCGGGTTATCTGATCAGGTCCAGACACCTCCAGTGTTTTCTGCACCAGCACCTCAGGCTCAGGGGGTACAACATGCAGCCGCTGTGGCTCCCCGCCCTCCAGTATTCAAGGGTGCTGAATCTGAAGATGCCTATGATTTTCTGGTTGATTGTCATGAGCTGCTGCATAAGATGGAAGACAACATTTAGATTTCGCTATGGACACTAAAAATTTTTGTGATGTGTATTGGTTTGCCTAATGCTCCTGCAGATTTTATGATCCTTAATGGGGTATTGAAGCCATTTCTTGATTCGTTTGTGATAGTTTTATTAATGATAGTTTTGTCTATTCAAAGAGAGAGGAAGAGCATGTAGACCATCTTCGTACTGTACTGGGTGTTCTTGGGAAACAATGATTGTATGCAAAATTTTCTAAAAGTGTGAATTTTTCTTGAATTGCATTTAACTTTTGGCATGTAATTTCTAAAGAAGGGGTAATGGTAAATCCTAAAAAATTGAGGTGGCTACGAATTGGGTTCGTCCAATCTCTTTGATGGAAGTAAGGAGTTTTGTTGAAAGTATGTATAGCTAAGCTTGCTTGAGTGTAACCAAGCGATCTTTCGCCAAGGATATTTGTAACTTAGAGTCTACATTTATGTAATTTGATAAATCTAAAGAGGCCAGGTGCTAGCTAGAATTGAAGCTGTGGATCCTCAGAAGGTAGCCCTGAAAACAAACCTCTGGCAGTGAGCATTTGCATCAGGCTATTAGTTACCACAAAGGTGTCGCCTGGTGGTAGAGGGGGCAAGACAAGTGGCCCATCGGAGTCTGCTATATTGTCATAGCCTCTGTAGTATTCTTGAGGACGTGGAGCGGGATTTTGTCCCCTCTGTTGATTTTCACCCGGAGCATCGGGTAATAACTGACCATGAACATCAACCGCAGCTGGGATGTTCTGGTTTGGATCATCATCGTTAATACCCAAGTTTCAATTCATGTTGCATAGTGTACGCTCTAATTCGTGATCGTAGGGAAACACGGGTTCTCTTCTTCTCCGTGTATTTTTTATTCAAGGAAGATAGTTCTGCAAGAATCAAAAACAATAAACAAAGTAAAGTTAAGAAAATATCGACTAAACTATAGTAATAAGTTTAAGTTAATCTAAAAGCTACTTTTCCCGGCAACGCCCCCTAAATTTGATACGCTCAAACTTACTTCTCAAATAAGAAGTAAAGCGGTCGTGTCAGGTAAAGAACCCAACTTTAGTCTATTATTACTATTATTTAGTCAATTATTTCTTTAGAAAACAAAGACAATTAAAGGGGGTTTTTATTTCTAAATGAATGAAAATAACTAACTAAATTAAAGTAGACAATTAACATATTCAAATGTTGGAGTTTAATCAATTAATAAAAGTAACTAGGGTTTAAGTGTTCCCCACAGGTTCCTAACTTGATAATTCTAACTATAACAATTCTTTCCTAGTATCTTGCATGCAAAGTGATAAGTTATGTATTTCTAAATCCTTGGTCTGGCATCTAGAAAATTTCACTCCGCACCTTGGTCCGGCTACGTGTGTTGCTATACTAACCCTTACCTTTACCTCATATTAAGCATTGTATTCGATATTTGACTAAGTTATTACCTCGTACCAATCAATACTAGCCTATTAGATAGTATACACTAAATCTATGTTGATAAATTCTTTTCCTATTATCTACCTCCTTGGTCCTACAAGTAGCATTAAGGCGGGTTCTAACGTTTTCCATCCGTTAAAAAGACTTCTAAGCGAAAGAATTATCAATACATCCAAGACACTGTTCTAGAATTGTTATTTTAGTTAGATTTTACCTCATTATTCACCCATGGTTCCCATAACCCTAGTTATGCAGTTTAGTTACCCATTGTCATAATTACAACATTCAGATATATAATATAAGAATTCATGCACTTACTTCAATGAGAAAGAATAAAATCCAGAAATTTACTTGATTAATCGACAAAATCACCAACAATTAACTCCAAAGAAAAGTGTAACAATCCAAAGTCTAATATTCAAAATAATCTACTAACAAAGAATCTAACATAAAAGTGTCTAACCACCAAAAGTCTCACTATATGAGAGTCTAACCCCCAAAACAAGGTTTTTCCAACTATTTATAAAAAAAACAAAACCCTAATAAAAAAGGACTCTGATTGCTTAAAATCTGTCAAAAATGCAGCTGGATCGACGGACCTCGTGACGGGCCATCGTGGTCACGATGGGCCGTCATGGACTCCGTCATCCTATACTTTACAAATCTTTCTGCTTCTTTTCTCATTACCCTCGACGAACAGGTATGACGGACCGTTTCAAGCACGACGGTCCGTCGAGGGTCTCCATTTTATAACACTTAAACTTCTTGGAATTAGGGTATTGGGACTACTTCTCTGATCATCACAACGAACCTGCAGTACGAACTGTCATGGCTACGACAGTCTGTCATGCACTTCGTAACCCCACACTTGGTCAGACTTCCCCATCTTCCTTCAGCAGCTTCACTACGATGTCACCTACGGACCGTCACAAGCTCCGTAGGTGGTAACTTCTATGCATTTCTTTCTCAAAAACTTCCTGTTCATCTTTAGATAGATTTCCTGCAAATAAAGGGAAACTTACATAACAATCAATACAAAAAGGCTTTTAGACACACACTAAACTTAAGGAAAAATCATTAAAAATACCGTGAAACCACGGTATATCAGAGGTCAATGGCGTTACTTGGTATCATCTATTGTGAGAGTGTAGAGGTTGATTCGAGAAAGACCAAAGTGGTTAAGAATTGGCCTAGACCTTTGGCCCCAACCCATATAAGATGTTTCTTGGGTCTAGCGGGTTATGATAGAAGGTTCATTGATGGGTTTGAATCTATTGCGTATCCATAGAAAACTTTGACCCAAAAAATGTGAAATTTGAGTGGTCGGAGGCTTGTGAAAAAATCTTCCAAGTATTGAAAGATAGGCTTATCTTTGCTCCGGTATTGACTTACTGGGGGTACCAAGGGTTTTATGGTATATTGTGATGCTTCTCGAAGATTGGGTTGTGATTTGTCCTTATGCAATATGGAAAGGTTATAGCTTATGCCCCTAGGCAACTTAAGGTTCATGACAAGAACTACCCAACTCATGATCTTGAGTTAGCATCCATGGTGTTTGCCTTGAAAATATGAAGGAACTATCTTTATGGTGTCATGTTGATTTGTATACCGACCATAAGATTCTTCAATATGTGTTTACCCAAAAGGAGTTGAATCTCCGACAATGAAAATGGTTGTAATTGTTGAAATATTATGATATGAGTGTTCTTTTCCACCCCGGCAAGGACAATGTGGTTACAGATTCTCTAAGTCGTATGACTATGAGTAGTGTGTCTCATGTAAAATAAGTCAAGAAAGACCTAGTGAAAGATGTTCATTGGTAGGCTCGTTTGGGTGTGAGATTGGATGATTCTCCAAATGGTGGCTTTATGGTCTATCATAACTCCGAATTGTCTTTGGATGTTGAGGTAAAGTCTAAGCAACACCTTGATTTATCATTAATGGAGTTAAAGGAATCGGTTCTTGGTAAGCAAAATGAGTTATTCTCCTTAGACAGATGGTGTTTTGAGGTACCAAAAAAGGTTGTGTGTGACCAATGCTGATGATTTAAGAAACTAGATTCTTGAGAAAGCTCATGGTTCCCGTCATTCGATTCATCCGAGTTCTACTAAGATGTATCATGACCTTAGAGAAGTGTTTTTGTGGGATGGCTTGAATAGGAATATAGCGGAATTTGTTGCAAAGTGTCCAAATTGCCAACAAGTGAAATCCGACCACCAAAAGCGGGGTGGCTTACTTCAAGACTATGGTAGTGGGTTTGCATAAGACTCGAATGAAAAATGACTTAATATAGGTGGTGTGGATAGGTTGACGAACTCCTTTCACTTCATCCCCAATAAGTCTACTTATTCAGCGGAAGAGTATGCAAGGATCTATATTAATGAGATTATGAGTCCTCACGCGATCCCTTTGTCCATTATATTCGATAGAGGTGCTCAATTTACATATCAACTTTGGAGCTCTTCCAAAAAGGTTTAGGTACTAAAGTGAAGTTAAGCATCTCTTTTCATCCCCAAACGGATAGTCAAGCGGGGCGTACTATTCAAACCAATGAGGATATGCTTAGGTCTTGCGTTATTGACTTCAAGGGAAGTTGGGATGAACATTTGCCTTTGGTTGAGTTCTCTTGTAACAATAGTTACCATTCGATGATATCCATGGCTCCTTTTGAGGCTTTGTATGGTAGGAGATGTAGATCTCTGGTTTGATGGTTTGAGGTTGGTGAGTCTTCACTCGTTGGTCCCGAATTGATATATGATGCATTAGAGAAGGTTTGTGTCATAAGGGATAGATTGATGGAGGACTATAGTCGGCAAAAATCTTATGCCAATAATAGGAGAAGTGACCTTGAATTTGAAGAAGGTGATAAGGTGTATTTCAAAATTTCACCCATGAAAGGGGTTATGGGGTTGGAAATAAAGGTAATTAGTTCTCGTTATGTGGGTCCCCATCAAATTTAGCAAATGGTTGGCAAGGTTGCTTACGAGTTAAGATTACCTAGTGAGCTAGCTTCAATTCACCCGGTATTCCGTGTATCCATACTTAAGAAGTTCATTGGTGTCCCCGAGTCTATTATTCTTATTGAAGGTCTTGGTATGGATGAGAACCTCTCCTATGAAGATGTTCCGGTGGAAATCCTTGATTGGCAAGTGAAGAAGTTGAGGAAGAAAGAGGTGACCTCAGTAAAGGTTCTATGGAGAAACCACCTAATTGAGGCAACAACATGGGAGGTCAAGGCCGACATGAAGTCCCATTATCCTCACCTTTTTGCTAATTAAGGTTAGTTGTTCTTTTTAATAATGAAAATAAGGAGTTAATTTGAATTTGTCTTATTTAGTGAAGATATGCATTTTCATGGAAAGGGTTTTTGCTAAAATGAAGTTTCATGGAAAATAGTCTTTTGCTTGCGTTGCACCTATTTGTGTATTTGGTTTGTTGTTACCTTCATGAATTTATGTTTAACATGTTGATAAAATGAGCTCTTGTTGTTGTGAGAAGAAAATTCCTCATGTTGTGATTTTGAACTTTTATGTGTGATGATTGAAGTTTTGAGTTAATTGTGTAAATGGCATGATTATGTGTTGAATGGAGTTGTGAAACACTCCTTTGAGTTTTAGATCATGTTGATTTTGTATGTTGTTGGTAGGAGTGCTAGTATTGAGTCTATCCTTTCCCTTCAAAAGATTTAAGTGTTATTCGGGGACGAATGTTCCTATGGGGGGGGGGGGTTAATGTAACACTCTGAAAGTCTAAAACCTAATCTAGAGACTCACATGAGTGTCAAATAGTTGTAACACTGTTTTAAGTTAGAAATGTTTGTAAGTCATTTAGGATGTTTTTTGGTCAAAACGTCAAGGAACGTCCATGACGTCTGAAGACTGGTGAATGAGGTGTTAGTGTGACTTAACCTATTTCACAAATTTTTAAGAGTCAAAATTTGATGAAATTTGGAGGAATGATTTTAAACACGTATTAGGATATGTTTAGGGTCAAAAATTTCGGGTAAGATCATTTAGGACCACCCAAAGGGTCCTTGAGGAGGACCCTTTTATTTTGGCTAAAAGGTTTCTTGAGGCAGTAGCCATCGACGATTGCAGGTGACGAGCCATGGGCCAATCAACGGGGAATCGATGCCTCTGTCAATGTTCACTTAACCATTTTTTCAAAAAGGCCAATTTGACAACTCTCTGAATCAAATGACTGTTGTGCATGACGGTTGGTCCAAGGCCTCGTCGACTGACCTACGACCTATAAGTCGGAGTCTTGTAGGTCAGGCCTGCATTTTATATTGAGTTTTAATGGGTTCATTTAATTAGTTAATTTATTTAGGAGCTTAATTAGGGATTATAGGGAGGTTAATTAAGTTATTTAAGTCACTATATAAACTACCCTAAGCCTAAACAAAACTTAACACCTCCCAATTCCGAAACAAAAATTACACTTCCTTCTCGCTACTTTCTCTCTCCCAAAGAATAACTACATTGAAGGACTAGTTCAAGGTCATTACGGAATCAAGAATATCATCTTTTTCCGTCAATATTTAATAAATATCAAGGTATGGGAATCTTTCACCTTTGGGATTCCTTTCCCAAAAGGGTTCTTACAAAATTGGTTTCAAAAAGATAATTTTCATATGAGTTTCTTCCAATTTCATGACTGACCTTTCTAATTGTTTTGTTGTTGGTTTCTATTGGTTATTATGATTATATTATGATATACATTATTGATTAATTGAGTTGGTTCTTGATGATTATGCCTTGTCTGTTGTAGGGATTATGAGTTTAACCTAATTCCCTAACCCTAGATTATGAACTCTTGATTGAATTGCTTAGAATGGTTATAATTGACTTACACACTATGTTATATGCTACTGTGTGATCATATTACACCCATTTTTGGGTGGAATTGGATGTTTGATGGTAAAACCTTGGATGATTGTTTGTGAAAAAGATTGGGTAAGTCTTTGTAATCTCAAACCTTTACTTTCAATAATGATGACTTCTGTTTAGTGATGAATTTCAATTGAAGTGTATATTATGGCAAGATTTATTAGGGTTGGTATGATGATAAATTGAAATGTCTTGATTATGTAGCTTGTGAGATGTTGGCTAAGATGTAATGATATAAGGTTTGTTATGAATTGCCTGTGTACCTTATTATGATTTGGTGATGTTAATTTGCGAACCTCACTTATGAGGATTGTATTGAAAGGGTCTACTCATGCAATTTCTATTGTGATAATGACTATGACTAAATAAGGGGTAGTCCCCTATGACCTAACTAAGTTATGATTTTTAAAAAAAAACATTCCAATATGGGACTTTAGCTTAGAACCGAGAGAACTGTAGTGAGGATTGTCCCTTCCCAAATAGGGAACCGCCCTATACACTCATGAGATAGAGACTACAATGCCTAAGGTATAAACATGGTATCAAACATGTGTCCAAGTTCTAGAACTATGTTGCCTCCATAGGAATACTAGCTAGTGGATCCACCTAGATGCTATGTTCATGTTTGGCTCTACATTGGCAAGTACACCACCTTCTTTCGGTGTAGGGTTCTTATGACACCAGATTCTACATTTATCTTTTGTGGTCTATATCGGTTAAGATAAGTGTTCTCGAATGTTAAATGAAGTAATAATGTGAGACTAACTATGGTGACTTAAGGGGATGACTTGTCCTACGTAGGGGTATGGGACTCTACGTAGGCATTGCACTAGTTGGAATTGAGGGAAGTCCTATAAGATTGTTTGATGTTCTTATGATCCTATAAGGTAAATGTTATGCATACGTTGACTTTGCATATTGATCATCCTATATGACGTTAGTTTCACTTATGAACATACTATTGGTATATATTGCTAAATATGATGATGACTACTATTGATGCTATGTTATGTTAAGATAGGCATTACTTGTGATCCTTTGTTTGGTTTACATTAGTTGAGTAAGGTTATGGGGCTTTGCTTAGTCATGAAACTCTTAGGCTAAAAGGTGGGTTATGAGTAAGGGTTTTCATTATGTTGTAATGTTATGAGCTCTTATAAATGCTTTTTTGTTATAACATGATATTCAAGTGGTTTGATTATGTACTTGAAATATGTTATTGTACATGATGATGTTGGTCTCGTGTTGTACGTGGTTAGGTTATGTGTTTATTGGCTTATATGGGTTCTTAATTGTGCATAAGTCTTTTCAAAGTAACTTAGTATGATTTAGATCAAATGTCCCCTTTGTACATGATTTCAAAGTATCTGCATGCATAAGTTCTCATGCTAAGTACAAGTGATGTGCTAACCCCTATTTTTCCCTTTTTCCAGAACATTTTAGGTTCGTGTCATTGAAATGTTCATGGCCAATTTGCAAGGGAGGCTTCTATCATTTATCCAAGTGTGGGTATGTCCTCAAGATCTGAGGATGATGCCTGCATCACACCAACTATGTTACTTGTGATATTCTATGGACATTTGTTTCATTATTGTTGTTTCAAGACATTGGTGTAAGCCTTAAGTGACATGTATACACTTGTGTTGTTCAATTTCGTTTAGATGGTTTTATATGAGACATCCCTATTAAGACTATATTGTGTATGTTATATATATGTGACATAAAAGTAGAAGACCATGTACTCTTTTTATTGCGAGGAGTCTAAGTAAACTCCCTATATATATATTATGTGTAAGAGAGAGGTCTA
>NC_028638.1:24606558-24629040 GCF_001406875.1 Solanum pennellii
TATATATATACACACACACACACACACACACACATATATATATATATATATATATATTATGTGTAACCGAGAGGTCTATGTATACCTCATGATGTAAGTAGATGAAAAGTTTTAATTTTTTGCACTTTTTAACCTATGAATTTAATGATGAATGCTATGAGGCTAGTCTCAGTCCTCTACGAGGACAACTACGCAGTTACGTCTAGGGGGTGCTCCCCGGATGTGATAATTTTCCCAAAGTTAGGTCTCATGAGGCGGGAGTACTTCACTTAGTGGACTCAAGGTTTCCTAGTAGAGATATCCATAACCTATGAAATAAGACATGCTTGAGAAGCATCTCATAGTGTTCAAATCATAATGAACTAAGGCTTACTAAATGAACTAGATTGTAGTGTTCAAGATTTGGATGAACTTAGGCATACCTAAGGTGGTATCTCGTAGTGTTCATGATTATATATTGATTACGAGACACTATAAGAAGTACCTCATAGGATTATTCTTTGAAGTTCACTATATTGTCTAAGTATGCTCCAAGCTTGGTAGCAAACCCTAGAGACTTGATGAATAGGTTAATGAAGGGGAAATCCGAACTAGTAGAAGAAGAATGTTGTATGGCAATTCTTGTTGATGATATGGATATTTACCATCTCATGGTGTTTGCCCAACAAATTGAAGAGTCAAAACAAAGAAAAGAGAGGGCTACAAAAAAGAAGAGGTCTAGGTTTGAAGGTGATAAATATTTTCATGCTAAGTCCGAGGGTCAAGATATTCTTAGAACTAAACCAAGATATTCCAGCCAAGATTCTATACTCTTAAATCTAGGAAAGATCAAAAATGATCTTTTTATGTCCCTTTCAGGTATGTGTTGCTTTAATGATTTATGAAAAATTCAAAAATTGCTTGTTATGACATGCTTTATTGGACTTGATTTTTCCTAGCTATGATAAATTCATGTTAGAATTACATGTGTATGGCTTACTGCAAAGTGGGGTATAGTGAAGTCATTCCCTATAAGGTTCTTATATGCTAAGTTTTTTCTTGGAATTCAGCAAGTATGGGTCCTTTATGCGTTTTGAGTTGCATTATATATGTCTAGCTTGGAATCGAAGTTTCCTTGATTGGGTGTGTACATTTAGAAATAATGCATGCATAATGGGCTGCTAGTTTAGAAATGTGTCATTCGAGGACGAATGTTTCCCAAGTGGAGTATATGCTTGATTCCAAGTGGATATGTCAATGAGAAGAAGTGTCACACAAGGGTCCAGACTCCAAGTAAAAAGGAGAAACACACCTAGTAGTTGTGATGACTATCTAAGTTAAAGGGGAAATCTTACATAGTAGAGTGCGGGTTTTCTCAAAGTTAGTCTCATGAGACGGAAGTCCTTCACATAGTGGAGTCAAGGTTTCCTAGTAGAGATCCACATATCCTATGAACTAAGACATGTTTGATAATAATTTCGTAGTGTTCAAAGCATAACAAACTAAGACTTACTAAATGAAGTAATTCATTGTGTTCAAGATGCATGGATGAACATACAGATGCCCAAGGTGGTATCTCGTAGTGTTCATGAATATAGATGGATTAAGACATACTGTAAGAAGTATCTCATAGGATCCATGTGAGTAAGGAACTTAGACATACTTAAAAAAGTATCTCTTTGGGTTCAAACTAATAATGAACTAAGGCGTGCTTGAGATAGAGTACCTCATAGAGTTCTATAGTTAAAGAGAGGAAATAGGTTCCAAAGTAAGAAGTAATAGTAAGAGGACCTAAAGGTAATACTTTGCCTGAATAGTATTATGGGGTGGTATGAGTGCATTGCACAAAGAATCACTTAGGGTCACCTAAGAGGAGACTTGAGATAGGATGGGACTAGAGTTGCCTTTCTTTGTTATAGTTTACTAGGGATGAGCGAGTCTTATCTAAGAGAGTTAAGTTAATGATGATGCAAAGAGAAGGGCGAACATGATTAGGATGACTTCAGAGATATGCTTAGTGTGTGAAGTAGTTTGGGATGCCTCACATGCATTGTAACAAGGCTACAATGAGGTGATCAAAGCGCATATTACGCTTATGTTATGAAGAATTAAGGTCTTAATTGTGAAGGTGGACTATGATTAAGAATGGCCAAAGAGAGGGACATAGCTAGGTAGTTGTATGGGATGCTACCTTGAAATTGCACAAGTATACTTGGAGGTGGCTTGTGATGTAGTTCACTTGAGTAAGGAGGGAAAATAAGTAGAATTATGGACTTAAGTATGCTTTATGATGAATTACTTTGCATAAGATATTCATGTTATGTTTATGCTATTATGATTATGTCTTTTATTGACTACCCCTGAGATATCTTGTGTTTTATATGTTAGCTTTCATACTTGGTATATTTTGTACTAACTCATATTTCCTACATTCTAATCCAATGTAGGTTATTGAACATATTTATTTGCTTTGATGGGTAGAGTTTCCAAGGCTTTCAAGGAGTGAATATTGGTGAGTCCTCAGAGCATTCAAGGACAATACCCTTATGTTTCCTTTATGTCATTTACTATGTATTAGACTTTTGTGGGCTGCGTCCTATGACATTATTACTCCTTTATTACTTATATGGTTTTTAGACATATGTTAGAAGTCTTTTGTTGCTATGAAATGATTTTCATATTATGTTGGAAGAAAATATTTTTAATTCCCTCTATTTTTGCATGATAATATGTAATGAAGCTAACTGACTTGTATAAGACCTCTAAGAGGTGAAGTACGCCATGTCACAACTAGCGGGTGCTCTCCGGTTGTGACACATTTGAACTCTATGGAAAGAATAAATAACTATGACTGATCTAATATTCCATATTAATTCTTTAAATATAATTTTTAAATGGATCGAGCATACCTCATAGGGTTAGTCGTAATGGGCATATCCTCTTGAGGCTTACTCTTCTTCTTCTTTGATTTCCCTTGGGCGAACCTCCTATAAGTGTATCAACCTGAGCACAATAACTTTGATATTCAACTTCATCCCTTTCTATAACTAGATCATTTTGCAGTGAGTTTGCCTCCTCCACTGGTGTGCTTTCTTTGTCTGTTGTGTTAAGAGTAATCAAGTCATGTAATTATTTGATAGAAAAACTATGTTTTATTGCCTCTAAATACATGACTGCTGCATTTATTCTCTTACTTACCTAACATAGTGCAATTTTTTACCGGGTGATCTCTAAGGATATTCATGTTTTCAGCATCCTTAGAACTCATAAGAGGGTCCTTCTCAAACTCCACCAAATCTAAAACCATAATACCATGTCCACCTAAAGTGTATCCATCCAAAATCTGATGGTCCTTTTGAACTACTAAAGTTTTATCCAATACGTCAGTTTGATGGAAAAATGTTTCATTATACTCATTTTGTTCCTCTTACTACCTCTACAAGTATATCTTTATCAAGTAGGTACCCATTATCATTTGTAACCTACTTTATCTTTTGCAGGTAAGTATGAAGAACTATAGCTTTATTCAAATCCTCAACTCTTGAAAAGGAATCACATTGTTGGAATCCATTATCTCATTCATGCATATGCATGATTTCTACATTTTTGTCCTTGGTGTTTTCCGTGTTATCTGCTTCATTGTTCTTAAAGCCTTGATTACCTGCTGTGATTGTATTTTTGTAGAAGGAATTTGTAATCCATTCTTTGGTATTCATATTCTTGTTGGAATTAATGCATTCACTTCACACTTTGATGTTTAGTATTTAAATATTATCTCTTAGTTTCTCAAGAAGTCTTTTAGAATATTGTAATACACGTATCTAGTAATTTTTTATACATGTATCTAGTTAATTGTGCAAGATTTTTTGTTTTCTATTTTGTGTAGCATAAATAGTGCTGTAGTTTATGATTATAATCATCCAAAGTGTCCTTAAGTAGCCTATGATAAACTTGAGCATCTCTAAAGATACTATTCTCCCTCCATATTTCCTACAATTTGGTATAAAGAGCAGGTTTTTGCTCTTAATCTGGGTTAGGTAAAGAAAAAAATATGGCATCCAAAACAAATGAAGGTGCTGATTCTTCCGTTGTTCTTACTCTATTTTTTGATTGAACTGATTTCGAATACTAGAAAATAAGAATTAAAACACATTGAATCTAAAGGTTTGTGGACAATTGTTGCAAACGACTTTGAAGAGTCAGACAACGATGGTGAACTTACAGCAGCAGAGATGAAAACTCTTGAGACTAAGTATCATCAAGATGCAAAAGCCTTGAGCAAAATTCAAATGGGAGTCTCAAGAGAATATTTTGCAAAAATTGCTACTTGTAAGACTGCAAAAGAAGTTTGGGTTCTCTGGAAACTGAGGTGTATGGTGATGAAAAGGTACTCACCAAAAATCTTCAAACTCTTAGAAGAGAGTTTCAAAATTTGAAGATGATAGAATCTGAAAAGAATGATGAATATTGTACAAGAGTCATGAATATTGTTAATGAAATGAGAAATTCATGGTGATACAATATCTGACCAACAAGTTGTGAAAAAGATTCTAATTAGTGTTACAGAAAAATATGAGTACATTTTTGCTATAACTGAGGAGACGGATAATCTTTCTAAGCTTTCCAGCAAAGAGCTAGTTGGATCATTTCGTGCACGGGAGAAACAAAGTTTTTTTCGTGAATATCAACCCAAAGAGATAACTTTCAATCCTAGAACAAATGAGAATTCTCAAAATTTCTCAAAAATCAACTAAAGAAGAATTAGAATCCAAAAAAAGAAGCAGGATCATGATGATTCTTCTAAGAAGGTTGAAGAAAAAGGTGATAAAAGTACTAGTCTTTTTTGTAAAATTTGCAGAAGGACTAATCACAATGAAAAAAAACGTTGGCACAAAGGCAAGCCTCAATGTAATTTTTATAAAAAATTTTGGCCAAAATTAAAAAGATTTTTGGCACAAGCAACAAGAGCAAAAAAATTTCTATGAAGAGCAGGAGGAAGAAATGGAAGAAAATCTTTTCTTTGCTTCTGAATGTGATGTTTCAACAAAAAACAACGAATTGTATATTGAAGTGGCTGTAGCAATCACATGACTGAAAATGAAAATGTTTTCCTCTGAATTAATAGTAACATCACTACTAAAGTGAGAATGGAAAATGGAGCCTTAGTTGATGCAAAAGGTAAAGGTACCATTTTATTCAACATAAAAGGGAGTGTAATCAAATTCATGATGTGTTTTATGTTCCTAATTGGAATAAAATTTACTTAGTGTTGGTCAATTCATGGAAAATGGTTATTCTCTTATGTTTAGATATAAATATTGCAAAATTTATGATAAAATTGAGTCAAATCATGTCATTTTTGAGGTAGAGATGATAAAAAGAAAATTTTATTTACAATTTCATTACAATAAATTCAAAAATGAAACTGTAGATGATTCATGGCTTTGGCATGAAAGATTTTGTCACTTGAATTTTAGTGTTTGAAACTTCTCAAGTAAAAAGACATGGTGCCAGACCTTTCTGAGATACATACTAAGAATAAAGTAGATAATACTAATATCATATTGTTAGATGTGTCAAATGAAGAAGAGGACGAGGAAGAAAAAGATGTCTCTCAAGGAGGAGAAATCTCATATTCTGAAGATGAAGAACCACTTCCAACAAGAACAAAAATGTCGAGTGACATTTATCAAAGATGCAATTTTGTCGGGCTTAAGAAAGAAAATTCTGAGGAGGCAATAAGGCATGATGTTTGGAAGAAATCCTTACCAGAAAAGAGGGCGACTGAAAAGGAGGCTCGACCTACAGGGAGAGTGGTGAATCGGAAGAATCAGAAAAATAATACTCGGGAGAATGTGAGTATACCCAAAGAAAGAGAAGTTGTAAGTCTAAAGTTGATTTGCAAAACCAAACTCAATCAAAAAAGAAAAAATTCAAAAACGCAAGAGAAAGATGAAAATCAGTTGCAATTATTGCCATACAGGAGAACAACTTGCTGTTATCTTCACCATAACACTTTCAAGTGGAAAGTTTTGCGATCTTCGAGAAGGCATTGAGTTTTCAAGAAAATGCATTAAGGGGGAGTGTTGGATTAACGCATTCACTTCACACCTTGATGTTTTGTATTTTTATATTATCTCTTAGTTTCTCAAGAAGTATTTAAGAATATTGTAATACATGTATCTAGTAATTTGTGGTACATGTATCTAGTTAATTGTGCAAGACTTTTTGTTTTATATTTTAAGTAGAATAAATAGTGATGTAGTTGATGATTGTAATCATCTCAAGCGGCCTTAAGTAGCCTATAATAAACTTGAAAATTCTCTAAAAATACTATTTTCCTTCCATATTTCCTATAACCCCACTTTATGCTTTTATCCATCATGATGCTCTTCATTAAAAGCATTAAATATATAGTTGGTCACAATAGCATCCTTCTCTATCTCCATGTACAGTAGTAACCTCCATATCTGGGTTTTTGATGAATCTTCTATTTGTCGGGTTCCACAGTGTTTATGGAACCTTGGTGATTTGATCTTATTGTAACCGACTAACACTGTTTTCTATTTACTCTCACTGTTTCAAAATTGTATGTATTATTTAAGTATTTATTATGTTATAATTAATTAATAATTTATTTGTTTTAGTTGGAGTTAAATCTTTTAAAAGTACAGGACTACATGTCGAGGTTTTCTATACTTTCTAAGCCGAATATTTTTCACGTAAAATATTGTATTGTTAGTTATTGTCTCTACGGCTTTGCTAGTACATGTTAGACAATCTACTTTGCACTTAAGCGAAAAAACAGCTCCTACAATACTAAGGTAGCATGTCATACACTACTTTCACCTTTTCCAATCTTGATGAGATTTTTTCTTCATTCTCAATCTCAGTTCCACATATTTAGGCAGATCACCTAATAAGTCCAGTCTAACCTTGACCCTAGCACAAGTAGATCTAGTTTGGTTTAACCACTGTTGATGCCAATGAGAAAATAGCTTCTCTCCCAAAAAGGTAGGACAAAGATCAGGGAAAGATATCCATGTTATACCTTGAGATGTTTCTTCATCAACTCTGAACTTCTCATCATAAATCAAGGGTCTCATAGGATAATTAAAACCTAATAGGAAGGCTTGGGCATCATATTCACGAAATCTTCAAACAATTTGAATATCATCAAGACATGCCTATGTCTCAGCAGTTCTATTTGACATGCTCATGTTATGATACCTTATTTAGGGACAGTTCGTCTCAACTCATCTAACTCAGGCCATCTGTAAGACCCCGAAAATGAAATAGGATGAACTAGAGCTTCACATAGATTCCTGGAGTTAATAACTTTCTAAGTTGATTATAAATAGCTTCTAAACGTTGATATGAGTAGTTTTGAGGTCAAACGTCAAAGGACGTCCAAGACGTTCGAAAATGTCCTTTGTGTGCTAGTGTGTTCTAATATGCTGTCTATGCATTGGTGTGTCGTTTGGGATAAAAAATTAGTGGAGGTGACCCTAGTTTGTAGAATTTCATGTTTAGGGATTAAATGTCTAGGTATGACTCCCCAAGGACCACCCTAAAGGTCCTTGAGGAGGAACCATGGCTAAAACCCCAAAACTGTCAAATGGGGTAACCTACGGCCATGACCTACGACAAGTAGGTCATTCGAAGGGGCATGAGGAGCCTCTGTGGGACCCTCATACAAAGACCACGCCTATGCATGATGGGCCGTCAAGCCATCCACGGTCCGTGGATGGTGGTCCTGGTTTGGGGGCTGCACTTCTGCGTTTATTTCGGCCAAGCCAACGGTGGTTTTGTAAATTCCACCCTTGGCTAAATAAATTATGGGACAATTATTTTATTTGATTTAGGGTACTTTAATTTAGTTTAAACACTAAAACCTAGAATGAGACGTCATTCTACGAAACTCAAAACCCAAACCTCCCAAAAGTTCTCTCAGAACTCCATGGAAGCTTACAGTCTAATTGGAGCTAGAATTGAATATTTCCATTGATTTCTTATTAAATTTTGTGGGATTCTTAATACTAAGGTATGGTGACTCTTTATTTAGATTTAGATTTCACTGTAGAGACAGTTCTCAAATGGTTTTCATGATTTCCAAAGATTATGAAACAACCTAATTCTTCCTCAAACTCATGGTTCTTGCATTAAATGGTTTCAAATGAATTGATATGATTATATTTTGGTTTAATTGATGATTTAAAGTGAAAAACTCTATTAACCCATGATCTTCACTAAATTCCTAAATTTGAGTTATAATGTGGGTTTTATGATAGTTATTGGATATTGATGAAATGGAGTTTAGATTGAATTATATTGTTGACCCTTATTGTTATATAATTCTATTGATGATAAATTGTTAGTATAAGAATGAGTTTAAAATTATGGACTTGTGGCAAATTATGGGTAAGTCCTCTCGTGATAATAGAATTGTTGGAAATAGAATGATGTTGATTTGGCTTTGGAGGATGGTAAGTTGTTCTATTTTCATTTTTAATGTAGACTTGATATAAAATTTCTTTTGTGTTGTATGGTCCAATTATGGTGGAGAGGTCTACTTATTGTGTATAGGTATATGTGTGTATTGTTACCATGGACTTGAAGACATTATATGATGAGTTTGAAGTATTATCATGTTAAAGTATAATGCATATATGTTCATGTGATCTCAAGGAGATATTGTATGAAGTGTTATGGTAATATGATCTGAAGGATGATTATCTATATATGTGAAGATATATAATATGAAGAGTATTTATATGATGATGTTGTGTGTTGATTTTGTAGGCTTAGGTGCCTCTTCTTGATACATGAAGCTTCTAGATTATGAACTCTTGTAATTGGTAGACTTAAATGTCTTTTCCTTGATGTATGAATTATATGTTGAGTGTGATCTCTTGAGTTAGTAGTCTTAGACATCCTTTTTTTGAGTGAATAAATTAAAGTATAGGATCGGTAGGCCTAAAGTTGGTGCCCTTCCATGAATTAGAAATGATGTTTTGTAGAGCATGTCTTGAAGCGTTAGACCTAAGCATGGTGACCCTTCTTGATGAGTCTAGAACCCTAAGTTAATGTGAAACCTTGAATATGAAAAGAAGGTTAATGATGAGTCATGGATTAGTAGGCCTATGTCACCCTTTCAACATGAGTCAAATGAGCTGTCCTAATGAACCTTGATCAGTAGACCCTTGTGGATTGTTAGAAATAGTATTATGGGTCGGTAAGCGGAATGATGGCGCCCTCTCTAATACACTTATGTGAATGAACTTACTCTATGAGAAGCAAGGCCAAGCACCAAGTGGATATGCATAAGGTAGTAGCTCTACTTGAAGTATGAGACTAGAGTACAAAGAAACCTTTTGATATCCCCTAAATCATGTGCCTACATGGGATATGTCCTAGTTCTACCCTAGCAAGTAGAACACCCTCGAGGGACTAGGGTAGACTCTGGATTCCATACCTAGCTAGTCTGGTCTATGTCGGTTAATGCCTATTCTCATAGTAGTATGGCATGCGATCTACACATGACGTGAGTAGGCTTTGAAGGTAGTAGAGTGGGTTCCCTAGGTCTTCCAAGACCATTACAATAAGCCTCTTAAATGCATGGATGTCTATTTTTGTGATTCTAATAATAAAGGTTGATATGTTAGGTTGTGTTGGAAACGAAATATCCTTACTTGGGGTAGTCTTGAGGATCACCTAGTTGTGTATGAAGGGGTTGTATGGGCGGCCGCTTTATGTCTGACTTAGGTAGGTCTTAGGATAACTTTAGGTAAAGGGTCTAAATGGTTAAATGGATTACTTAATGAATGTGATTAAATCTTGTGGAATATGAGAGTATTACCTTGTATATTGATGATTGACTTAAATGATATCTCTTACACTGGGCTTATGAAACCTTATCAAAATAGCAATCAAAAACATATTTCATCTAAAGTGTCCCTTATTGCATGAGTTTTTTATGGTCATCACACTAAGTGCTTAATTGCACTAATTCCATATTTTCCTCTATTTTCTACAAAGTGTAGGTGTGGGCAAGTAAGGTGATATCTAGAGTTGAAGCTTGGGACTTCAAAATTCTCTCAAGATTTGGCTATGTCCTGATATGCCTAGGACAAGAATTCTTATTCTAGTTTCTTGTTCATTTATATATTTGTATGAGATTTGTACTTTGTTACAATGTAAGGGTTGTGTCCCTAGTTTAATATTTGTAAAGTTTGGGTCTATGTCGGCAATTATGAGACTAGCATTCCGTTGCTTATAAACACACCTTTTGAAATATATTGGCTCCTAAGCCTTATGGTTTTCATTTCAAAAGGTTTTAAATTCCACACTATTTTATGACAATGCGATAAATGAGTGCTAAGAGCTTGTACAAGACCTCCAAGAGGTCGAATATGCCATATGATGACTAAGGAATGTTCTCTGGTCATTACACCATCCATATGAGAACTTTCCTATCACATCATTTTGAAGATTCTCCATAATGTCCACTTGTGTTGCTGCTTCCTCCGTCCAAGTAACCCTAGGGATAAAATTTTTAAAGTAGGTTTCTTGAAAGGTAATGTTGGAAGTCCTTTTTTTTTATTCAAAAGCATTCAAGCTACTTGGTTTTTAAATAGCTACATATTTCATCCCTTATATCTGATAGTTGCTCGTTAAGATAATTATTAGGATCGTTATCGCTACAAAAGGTAGTCGATTGACGAGTTTTATGAGTAAGGTTGGGGAAGTGACAATGGGACATTGATGGGACTAACTGAAAAGTCACCAAAAATGACTGACCATCGGCCGGAATGGACATTGTTGTTACTGGATGATTCGTTAAGGTTTGCATGAGAGAGAAGATAGCGTTTTTATTAATAGTCTATTTAAAACTCGATTTCGACATTGGTGTTGTGTACTTTATAAGTACATTTCTGACAGGTTCTGAAGCATCAAAAACGATGATATCAAAATGGTATTTTGATTTGGTTGAGACCATTGAGTACATAAACTACCCATTGAGAACTCAATGTTTTAGGTTGACGCTCAAAAGGTGCAGTCATAAGTTAACAAATAATCCAACATCATTCAAATTTAGCGGATTAAACATAACACTACAAATTTGGTTCTACGAGTGTTGTCATCCATTTTACAACACATGTTCTATCTATGTTGTGAATGTCATACCTTGTATTTTCTACAGAAAGATATCAAACAAATTTTATTTCTTCGATTATTTAAAGAACACCATTTTCAGAACATATGTCAACCATTTTTGAATTTTATTTCAACCACACATTTAATAATTCTTATTTGTTTTCTTTTGTATAAATTTTTTAATTTTGCCTTCTTATTTTGTATTTATAACATAGATTTAAAAACAGTAGTCCTTACAACTGACAAGATGAATTGTCACAACCCAAAATCACAACTTGTGATGCCACCTATGTTCCCAACCGATAGGTATGCCAACCACATACCTTTACCAATTCAATTGGGAAAATACACAAGTACCCCCTCAACCTATGTCCGAAATCCCAGAGACACACTTATACAATACTAAGGTCCTATTACCCCCCCCCCCGCATGAACTTATTTTATAAGTAATTTTCTACCCCTTTTCGTCCTACGTGGCACTAGGTTGAAAAAAAAGTCAACCAGCATTG
Organism: Solanum pennellii; assembly: GCF_001406875.1. Taxonomy (NCBI): domain Eukaryota; kingdom Viridiplantae; phylum Streptophyta; class Magnoliopsida; order Solanales; family Solanaceae; genus Solanum; species Solanum pennellii. The sequence continues at coordinate 24,618,204 of NC_028638.1, forward strand.
ACCCCACAATATAGTGCCACGTAGACCGAAAAGGGGTAGAAAATTACTAGTAAAATAAGTTCAGGGGGGTAATAGAACCTTAGAATAGTATAAGTGTGTCTCTGAAATTTCGGACATAGGTTGAAGGGGTACTTGGGAAATATCCCAATTCGATTAATATTTGAAGTATAAAGATAAACAAAAAGATAATATCTAAACAATAAGCCATTTACAGGTATTTTATGCAAAAATCTAAAATACCACCCCCAAGGTGTAGTGTCATAAGTACAAGTGCATCTAAACTACATTACAAGTCATTAATGAAATGACAAACCTAAACGTAAGAAATATCCTAAATACTAAAATAAAATGATAACTAGAGACACAGAGGGAAGTGTGGGTCATAGAACAACAAAGTAGCTCACAATATAATTCAAATAGACATAGAGGGAAGTGTGGGTCATAGAACAATCAAGTAGCTCACAATATAATTCAAATACTCGGCTCTGGAAGCTTCACAAAATGCGGTTGAATTTGAAATTCAATCTGCACAAAAAAAGTGTGCAACAAGTGTAGTATGACTATGACACCACATTTATCCAGTATATCTCATAGAACAACAACGAAAAAGTAGTGACAGGAGTATATAAGAAAATAATTCTTTTTTACAAGTCCAACTTATGCTTATCAAAATGACACATAATGCCCAACATCAATAAGGCACATACTCAAACAAAATGAAGGATATCCTGAGATATGATGCGATGTAATGCAATGCAATGTGACAATATGCAATAATACACCTCAATTGTCCAATACCCTTTCAACCATATATACATGATACTCCTCAGAAATACATCGAGAGTCCATGAACCATGGGGGACTCGCGAGGGTCCATATACCGACACGGACGATCTCCATGTTTATGTGTGGATGATCTCAATGCACTATCATAAAATTAAACAATCCAAACACGAACGATATATATGTGCCCAAATTATAATCAAAACCAATCACTCGCACGGACGATCTTCACGTGCCCAAATTATAAGCATAACTTGATCTGAACACGCACGATCTCCACTTGTTAGACCCTTACTCATACTCAAAAATTAATGTTAATGTATGTGCACAATATGGTATCAATTAAAAGGGGATGATACACATCTCAATAAATCAAATATCTCAATGACATATGATCACCTCAATTATTACCATTATACGGGTTGAACAAATAAACACAACCACAAAACATAAATTAAGTCGCTAAATACATCAACTAATGCACATATGCCTTGGCATTCTCAAATTTTAATCTATCAATACTACAGTAATAAATTTCCCCTTTAATAGAATCAGTATTCTCGTATCAATGTTGTCACACCATTGGTACGAGACCCCATCCTTCACCATTACCCATTGTCTATTTCTTTTTTTTTAATCTTTCATTAGGAAAAGGTCCACCAATGAAGTCTGAAAGTCTTAATATACCTCGAATGTTGAACACATGTCATGAATCCTCGAAATTTTCACTTTTCCTTTTCCATAGCTTCAACACGTTCACAATCTATCACGTTTGCATTATTCATAAGTACTATTATGTAGACTCCACATATATTGCTATATGTTTATCCTAGATTCAAAAATCACCGAAAACCATAGAGCATGGATTTGTAATCAATTTCCTAATCTTGTATCTATTAAGATACCAATTAGCTCTCATATTTCCTAAATTTCAAGCCTATGAATAAGTTCCGATTTCTTCAAATATCGTAATTTTAATGGTACTCATATAATAAAATATAATTTAATATTTAATTACCTATCTCAATATATCAAACCCTGTTAATAATGTGATTAGAATAAAGATAAGTCAATGGCATATCATATTCCACCACTAGTAGCCTTGGATGATGGACCAATGTGATTAATTAATTAAATTTTACACACTCATCATGATATTATATCCGTAATAACTAACTCTGTTATTAAACATCATCAATACTTTACACACTACTTGCCATCATTGCTTGGTGTCACTACAAATTTTATTTTTATTTTTTTGCCAGATTTTGAATCAAATTATTTTATAACAGAAAGAACTAATGACAAAAGCAAATTTTCCCTAATAATGCTAGTATAAAAATATACTTATAGCACCCAAAAAATCTCTTGAAAAGTTGAATATAATATGATGGCCAAAAAAATAAATACAAACCCAACTATTTTACCAAAATTGTCCTCGTGATTGGTCAATCAATTTAACCCCTCTCGATTATCAATTTATATTACTATTTAAATCTATAACTCAACCTAATGACCTAACAAATAAATTGAGCCCTCCACTCAATAATAATCCAATAGCAATTGTCTAATTGTAAAGAATTTCCACAGAACCAACACATTCCAACAAAAACACCCAGGATGTTTTTCCTTTAAATATTAATAAATTAATGTATAGCTGCTATTAAGAATTCATTCCATTAAGACAAAAGGTTAAAATAAGTTGTACCTAAATCAGTAGTTTGAATTATTGTCGATGATGACATTGACTTCTCTCCGAAAATTTCAGCCGCAATGGATTTGCGGTTAGTAGAAATCAAAGATAAAACTTAGAATTCCCATTTTTTTGGTTAACTTAATTTTATAGACGGACCAAGTATATAGGGCATTTAAAATAGGGCAACTTTCAAATATAGCAAATAAAAACTTTATATTTATATGTTATAATAAAGTTTGCATAATTGCGCTCCATAGCAAACATAGAAACTGTATAATTCGCTATACATATACAGTTGGAGCAAATTGTATAAAACAAGAAAAAGAAAGACACTTGGGCAGAGAACTGTATAAAAACGAAGTGTATAAAACGAATTGTATTATTGTAAGTGTATAGAATGATAATATACAATTTGAATTTGTATAAAATGAGAAAGGGAGAAAGACAAAAGGGACTTGACAAGGAATATACAATTGAATTGAATTGTATAAAACGAGAAAGAGAAAAATTAGATACAATTTGAAAATTGTATAAAACGAAAGAGAGAAAGACAAAGGAAACTAGGCAGGGGAGTATTTTTATTATATAATTATAAGTGTATAGGACGAAAATATATGTACTTGCATGTGTATATACAATTTTCTAACGCTTTATACAAAAAGAAACGCATTTTATATATTTCTCTTCTGTTTGTATAAATGAGAAAGGCGAGGGTGGCGAGTGAGATTTGGGAGAGTGGCGAGCGAGATCTCGAAGAGGGGAGAGAGACGAACAAAAATATATGTATTTATACAATTTTCTCTGCTTTATACAATTAGAAACAACTTTTATGCACTTGTGTTTGTACAAGAAGTGTGGAAGAGAGTTATGGGAGAGAGGCGCCTGGCAATTTTTTGCAAACGTTTGCTATGGAGCACAATTAAATCAAACCCTATCTACTCCATTTGTTTTAGGTTATTAGTTTGCTATTATATATAATTTTCCTTTTAAAATATTTTCTGAATTGGCCCATTTACTATTTACAAATTATTTAACTATTTAACAAATGCATGATGATTAATCACTATAGTTAAACGAATAGTTCAAAATTTCTATTGAACATCTTATAGGAAGAGAGTTATATGAAAGAACACGATCTATTGCTCAAAACAACCTAACAAGTTGTTACATCATCAACCGCCAAAACAAATATTCGTCCTCGAAGGGTAAAAGAATAGAAAGTATATGAACGCTAAAAAAATTATGGATATCTAGTCTATATGTCTGATACGCTCCAAAATAGCCTCTTCAACCAGATGGTATTTTCATTGAACCTTGATTGTAATAATTTCTTTCGACCTGAAATTCTAAATTTGCCTATCTAATATGGTTATTGACTCCTCATCAAAAGTTAAATGCTGATCAAGTAACCCTGAATCTCACTGAATCACATGTGTACCATCCGAGTAATATATCTTCATAATTAAAATATAAAACACAAGATGAACACCCAATAAGCAAGGTGGAAAGCTAACTCATAATACAGTCTCACCAATACACGCAATAATAAAATCATTATACCTCGAGTTCAACTTGCTTTACCTTTTCAAATCTCATCATAACCTTTATAAGCATAACCTTTTATGGAATCCACTCTCAAACCATGAACTCCAAGTCCCAAACCTTTCAATTTGGATATCTCTTTTTCCTGCTCTAAGGTATGAGAAACCTATCTTAAATTCACTAGACTCTATCCACGGACTCTTTCGATAGATTTGTACCTCACGACCTATCCTCAAATGCACAAAGTCAACCAATCAAATATCAACATCTTCTACTATACAAATCCTCGAATGATGTCATCTTAATGCTCGACTTATAACTCTTGTTGTATCAAAATTCTGTTACAAACAAAAAATAACACTAAAGTTCACTCGAGTATCCAACATCATCTGTATTGACCATTAGAAATGAAATGTGCACCTTTAAAAAATATATGTAGTTTAAATCAGTATAAAATGTGCAGGTTTTGTTAATCTATACATGACAACCAATATACGTTGGAACTTACCTAAAGTATGTGGTAACCTTACCAGAATGTCCATAACAACATGCTCTTACTTCCACGCAAATATGGACATCCTTTGAGTCACACTCCGAAATCTGGCATAATACTTGACTTATTAGCAATTCAAATATCTAAGATATGAAATATGCTATATTCATCTTCATACGAAACCATCAAAAAAAAATTAAGTTATGATAAATCCTAGTAGCACTCAAATGAATAGATTATCTCAAAATAAGATCTCCCTACATGATCAATCTAATCAAATCACCTATTCAAGGAATACAAATACAATAATTTATCCTTAAAACTATATTACCATAAATAATCGTCTCCTAATTGGCTTCATCGTGTATCACCTTTTATCAAATCTTATGAAAATTTACATCATCAAACCGTTGAGCAGAATATGCTTCAATAAGGACGACCTCTATTTCATGTAAGCTAACACCCTACCAAGTTTTAAATATCAAGTCTCATAAAGTTATTGAATAAGTTAGGGCTATTCATAGTCAAAATAAGCTCTCTCACTTGTAACAAATCTAGTCTATTCATACCTACCACATTTCAACTTATGACATCTCCTATTACTCCTTGCCACAATGTTAAAAGGATAGTCACCCTATAATCCTTGAGCAAGTCTAACTATCTTAGCTATGTCAACTTGCAAACACTATCTGTCAACCCTAAATCATGAGTAGTATAGTTCTTCTCATGGAGCTTTATAGCCTTGAACATAAAATGTTACATTTTCCTTCTACATCAATACACAACAAATATCAATTCAAGAGGCATCTTAACATATGGTAAAATCCCCTCACTACATGGGTAAAGTCAAAGTACAAGTAAATAAAGTCTTGAGTTTTAGGAAGCTCACCTCACACACATCAAACCACTGAAAGTCACTTATTTCTAAGTCAATGTAGTCGATGTGGATGCAATAAATTAGAACATCCTTGATAATAACCAACAAAACCTATGAACTTCAAATATCTTAACTGAAGTAGGTCTAACCCGATTCTGAACTCCCTTAAACCTTTTGTGATCCACCACAAAACCTTTCTTGAACACTACATGTTCCAAAATATATTCACCAACTAACCAAAACGTATCCTTTAAAAACATCATAAAATTTAATCTTCGTTTGATTATAAAGAACAATCCTCAAATAATGATCGTGATCCTCCTTATTACGAGAGTATACCACTATATCATCGATAAAAAATAATAATAAAGGAATTCAAATACAATTGAAACAACCCTAACGAAATAATTGATCTAATAAATCTCTTACTTCAATAAGTCTTGTTATTGTTCTTTCGATTTCAAAGGAGAATTCCTATAAGAATGATAGAAATATCTTTGACGGTCCAACTCTACAACAAAACCAAACTTGATATCACATTCAGGTGAAACACAAAGAACTATTTTACTAGAATTAATACTAAAAGAGATATATCTATACATGATGAATATAAGTAAAAATACGAGAGGCATCACTTCTCTTTTTTTTCTCACCATGTGTTGAAACTTCACGATGAAAATATCCTTCTCAAATAAGTATTAAGAGTTTACTGCCACTTTATTTTGGAGTTACTCATACATTCTAGATAATATCTTAGACTAATAGTCTCAAAATGCATGATATGGACAAATTCCATCTATATCCAATATGATGTTGAATCTACCATATTATGAATAGGTAATTATGTCCATGTGTCATGTACTTCCAAGTGAATAACATAAGGTCGATTTAATCGATCTACCACTAAGAACCATCTATCGGTATAGGAATATATATAGACATAGGATATGACTTATAAATCATATGTAAATCCAAAATAAAGTACGTACTTACATAAATTGAAGTAGATCAAGACTTAGAATATTTTATAGTCATCTGAGAGCATATCGAATGATACTTTGAACAACCTTGATTACCTCAATACAATTAGTTATTTACATATGTAAAAATTTTCAATCACCACTTATTGTTCTATGATTTATATAACAATTCATAACTACTATGCATATATCTTTAGTGTCTTCATATAGCTTCATGCAAGTATCACTTCAAACATTCATCAGTAAAGAATCATCCTGTATCATTCTTTGAATTAATAGTACTAATTCTCACTTCTATATATGAAAGTCTCTTCATAATATGAATTTATCACTATTTATCATCAACCCTCTATTTAAATGTCCTTGCTAACTAATATTGAATTTAGCCTTTTATAATCTTTTAAGGTACTAGACTTATTCCACCTTGTGATTTCGATCATATGAAAATCAATGTTTTCATCGTGCCATTCAACTTAAACTATTCAATTTTTTTCCCATTATGTCATGTCTCTACTCCATATATAAAGGTAACCTGTCATACAAATCTTATAACAAGTCTCATCCTCTCAAATGTCATTATAAGAAATTATATTTGTTTTGTTGTTGTCCTAACTCAACTTCTCCTCATAACCTTACCATAATTCATATCCTCTTATTTGATCAATTGATCTTTCTAATATTACACTTCTCTTCAACATATCAATTATACAATTTCATAACTGAATTATTTACCAATTGTAAACACAAGTTATAAGAGTGTCCTCGTAAATTCAACTAAAATGCAAGTATCCTTGTCTAAATCACACCTTAAGCAAACTTTTCTTACAATTTCCAACCTCGTCAAATTCATTTTTTTTATAATAGAAAAGCTCATTACTAGGATATTTTCCTACCAAGGTAACATCTGTATTAAATTGCACAATAACATCCCCTTTGACTGAGGTAAAATCTGAGAATGTTCCTTCACCATTGGTGGGAGAATGGAGCGAGGGCCTGACCTTAAGCAAAATTACATATGCATAATAAGGAATGAAAAATAGCAGTTTTTAAGTCTTATAGCCTCTTGAAGATAAGTAACGGGCGTTTTCGTACCGATCCACAAGACTCTACTAGACTCAGTACTAACTCGTCACGATCTAAAATCACAAGTGGTGATAGAACCTATGTTCCCAACCGATAGGTAAGCCAACTGTTAGGACCGAAAATAAGCAGGTGTAACTGCGGAAGCTAGCAATGCAAACCTCGAAAGACCACGAGTAAGAAGACAACGAGAAATATACCAAAAGACACAAAGATTTAACGTGGTTCGGTCAATCGACCTACGTCCACAAAGGAGATGAACAATTCACTATAAATATGATAGTACAAAATATAGAGGGACACAACCTCAACAAAATTCACTCTGAATACATGGGAGGTTCACACAAGTGATAATGTATCAATCTTGTGAACCATAAATTCTCACCCTAACCAAAACTCTCAAAGCCTTTAAGACTACATTGTGAATGTTGATTAAGTTAGAAGGAACATTCCTCTATTTATAGAGTCCTAAACCTTTTCCTACAAGAAAAGGATTAGTCAATCCAAAACCTTTTCCTAAAAGGAAAACCTATTTATGGTAAGAAATCAGGGCAAATAAAACCCAACAAATCTCCCCCTTGGCCTGAATTTCTGACAAAATAAATTTGTCCACCTTCTTCACTTAATCTTCAACAACTTGCTTCTCCTCTCCGTAATCTCCTTTGCAAAATTTATGTGTCAACATAGAGAACCTCTCAGAAACAATTTCTCCAACAAAATCTTCATTACTGTAAAAAATGGTTGCGGCTAGAACTACACCCGCCAAGATGAACACCTCTTTCTAACCTGGTTCAATCATCGATTATCGAACCACTAAACCTGACTCCATCATTGAATCTGGCTCTGATACCACTTGTTAGGACCGAAAATAAGCAGGTGTAAACGCGGAAGCTAGCAAAGCAAACCTCGAAAGACCACGAGTAAGAAGACAACGAGAAATATACCAAAAGACACAAAGATTTAACGTGGTTCGGTCAATCGACCTACGTCCACAAAGGAGATGAGCAATTCACTATAAATATGAGAGTACAAAATACAGAGGGAAACAACCTCAACCAATTCACTCGGAATACATGGGAGGTTCATACAAGTGATAACGTATCAAGCTTGTGACCCACAAATTCTCCCTCTAACCCAAACTCTCAAAGCCCTTAAGACTACATTGTGAATGCTGATTAAGTTAGAAGGAACATTCCTCTATTTATAGAGTCCTAAACCTTTTCCTACAAGAAAAGGATTAGTCAATCCAAAACCTTTTCCTAAAAGGAAAACCTATTTATGGTAAGAAATCAGGGCAAATAAAACCCAACAAATCTCCCCCTTGGCCTGAATTTCTGACAAAATAAATTTGTCCACCTTCTTCACTTAATCTTCAACAACTTGCTTCTCCTCTCCGTAATCTCCTTTGCAAAATTTATGTGTCAACATAGAGAACCTCTCAGAAACAATTTCTCCAACAAAATCTTCATTACTGTAAAAAATGGTTGCGGCTAGAACTACACCCGCCAAGATGAACACCTCTTTCTAACCTGGTTCAATCATCGATTATCGAACTACTAATCCTGACTCCGTCATTGAATCTGGCTCTGATACCACTTGTTAGGACCAAAAATAAGCAGGTGTAACTGCGGAAGCTAGCAATGCAAACCTCGAAAGACCACGAGTAAGAAGACAACGAGAAATATACCAAAAGACACAAAGATTTAACGTGGTTCGGTCAATCGACCTACGTCCACAAAGGAGATGAGCAATTCACTATAAATATGAGAGTACAAAATACAGAGGGAAACAACCTCAACCAATTCACTCGGAATACATGGGAGGTTCATACAAGTGATAACGTATCAAGCTTGTGACCCACAAATTCTCCCTCTAACCAAAACTCTCAAAGCCCTTAAGACTACATTGTGAATGCTGATTAAGTTAGAAGGAACATTCCTCTATTTATAGAGTCCTAAACCTTTTCCTACAAGAAAAGGATTAGTCAATCCAAAACCTTTTCCTAAAAGGAAAACCTATTTATGGTAAGAAATCAGGGCAAATAAAACCCAACACCAACCACATACCTTTACCAATTCAATTTCATATTTAAAGTAGAAAGATAAGCAGAAACGTAATATCCAAAAACACAGTCCTTTACAAGTATTATATGTGAAAATCTAAAATACAATCCTCAAGATTTAGTGTCATAAGTACAAGAGCCACAAAACTACATACAAGTCTGAAATAAATGACTAATGTAAACGTAAGAAATATCCTAAATACTAAAATAAAATGATCACTAGAGACATAGAAGGAGGTGTGGGCCACAGAAAAGATAAGAAGCTCACAATATAATTCAAATGCTCAGCTTTGGAAGCTCCACGAAATGCGCTTGAATTTGAAAATCAATCTGCACCACAAAAGAGTGAGCAAGTATTGTATGAGTACGAACCACATGTAACCAGTATACCTCTTAGATCGACAATGAAAAAGTAGCAACAAGAGTATATAAGAAACTAATTCTTTAATTTTACAAGTCAACCTTATGCTTATCAACCAAGTTTCCAGCAATATGGATGACCAATGTCACATAACGTCCAACATCAATAAGGCACATACTTAAAAAATGAAGGATGTAATGAGATATGTTGGGATGCAATGCAATGTAACACTATATAATGATAAGCTTAAATTGTTCAATACTCTCTCAACCGTATATACATGATACTCCTTGAAAATAAATCGAGAGTTCATGAGTCCTAGGGTACTCGCAAGGTTCATATATCGACACACACGATCTCAATCTGTCTGTGCGAATGATCTCAACGCACTATCATAAAATCAAACAATTCCATTACAGACGATCTCTATGTGCCCAACTTATAATAAAAATAATTCACTTGCACGGACGATCTCCACATGCCCAAACTATAAGAATATCTCGTTCTCAACACAGATGATCTCCATGTGTTAGACCTTTACTCATACTCAATTTCATGTCAATGCATGTGCACAATATGTATTAATAAAAAGGGGATGATACACATCTCAATAAATCAATTGTGCTTTAACATATCATCACCTCAATTATTACAATTATACAGGTTCAATGAAGAAACATGTAACGACCTGTTTAGTCGTTTTGAGCAGCAGATTTTATTTCTGGAAAAACTGTGTGAGTCGACGGAACCCACGACGGACCGTCATGGGCACGACGGGCCGTCGAGGGGGTCTCGTTCCAAAAGACTTAGAATTCTGAAATTTGGGTACTGAAATCGACTCTCTGAACTTGGCGACGGACCTGCAGGACGAACCGTCGTGGGCACGACGGACCGTCGCAGGTGTCTCGTTCCAGAACACTTAGACTTCTGAAATTTGGGTACTGAAATCGACTCTCTGAACTT
>NC_028638.1:24637289-24642557 GCF_001406875.1 Solanum pennellii
GTAATTTGATCATAGATGTTCTTGTGGTGATGACTTCCAGATTTTGGGGAAATAATAGATGTTGAATTTTAGAAGTTATTGAATTGTCTTTTATTAATAAGTTTAAGTCTTCCGCATTGCTTTATGTTGATATTAAATTGAAATGTTAAGGTTTAGATTGGTTGGTTCGCTCACATAGGAGGGTAAATGTGGGTGCCAGTCGCGGCTCGGTTTTGGGTCGTGACAAAACACAACCACACAAAATAAATCAAGTCACTTAATACATTAACTAATGCCTATATCCCTTAGCATTCTCGAATTTTAATCTATCAATATTATAGTAATAATCTTCCCCTTTAATAACATCAATACTCATATCAATGCCTGTCACACCATGGTAGGAGACCCCTATATTTCACCCTTACTCATTGTTTATTCCTTTTTTAAACTTTAATTAGGAAAACGTCCTCCAACGAAGTTTGGAAGTCTTAACATACCTCGAATGCTTAACATGTGTCATGAATCCTCAAGATTTCACTTTTCGTTTGACAGAGCTACAACACTTTCACAATCTATCACAAATGCATTATTCATAAGTAAACGATTATGTAGACATCCATATATATTGCTATATGTTTAGCCTAGATCCCAAAATCACCAAAAACTCTAGAGCACAAATTTGTAATAAAGTTTCTGATCTTGTACCAATTAATATACCGATTAACTTTCATATTTCATAAATTCCAACCCTATGTTTAAGTCCCAATATTATCAAATATCGTAATTTTAATGGTACTCATATAATAAAATACATTTAATATTTAATTATCTATCTCATTATATCAAATCCTAATCATAATGTGATCTGAACAAAGATAAGTCAAACGACAAATCATATTCCACCACTAGTAACTTGGATGATGGACCAATGTGAAAAATTAACTAAATTATAGTCATTCATCATGATATAATATCCTTAATAACTAACTATCATTAGACATCATCAACATTTTATACACTACTTGCCATCATTGCTTGGTGTCATTACAAATTTTTTATTTTTATTTTGCCCTATTTTTAGCAAATTATTTTACAGCAGAATGAAGTAATGGCAAAAGCCAATTCCCCTTATAATTCTAAGATAAAAATTATATGCGTAGGACCCCGAAAATTTCCTCAAAAATTGAATATAATATGATGGTCAAAAAAATAAATACAAACCCAACTATTTTATCAAAATTAAACTCATGATTGGTCAATCTATTTAACTCCTTATGATTAAAAATTTATATTACTATATTAAATGTATAACTTAATTTACAAACCTAACAAATTAATCGAGAATCTCCCCTCAATAAAAATCCAATAGCAATTGTCTAATTCTAAAGAATTTCCACAAAACCAACAATTTCCAACAAAAAAGTTCCAACACGTTTTCCCCTTGTAATAATAATAATAAATTATGTATACCTACTATTAAGAATTCATTTTATTAAGACAAAAGGTTGAAACCAGTTGTACTTTAAAGCAGTCGTTTGAATTGTTGTCGATGTTGATATCAACTTCTCTCAGAAAATTTCAGCCGCAATGGATTTGCGGTTAGGAGAAAAAAAAACACTTTGAATTACTTTTTTTTGTTGACTTATTTTTACGTGGGCCAAGTATATAAGACAATTTAAATTATTTTCTGACTTGATCCATTTACTATATACAAATAATTCATTATTTAACAAATGTGTATTGATTAATTATTATAGATAAATGAATAGTTCAAAAAAATTTATTAAACATTTTACGAGAAAAGACCTTTATGAAAGAAAATGATTTACTGCTAAAAAAGACCTAAAGGATCATTACATGCCACTGATCAAAACAATCTACATGAATCTTTCAGTCACCATGAGACAGAAAATTATGCAACATCAGAAAGGAATGATGTTGACTTAGAAGACAAATATGTTGAGTTGAAGGACTAAGTTGCAGAGGTTAGAATAAAATAATAATTATTTAATTTTCTTTTTTACATTTTCAATGCATTTATCCATTTTTTACTGTTTCATGACTGGTTCAATAGGAGTTGAACGAATTGAAGGATATTGTTTATTTTCTCCAACCTTTTCTTAGTTACTTCATATAACATCTTATTGTGTAATTTTATTTATTCATATATATGTTTATATTTTGGATAAGGTTAACAAATACATGATCTAAATTAAGTGCAATAATTCAACAAAGTTGAAAATCGATGATATTAGGTCATCAAGAAGTCAGCCAACACAAACATCAAAGAAAGAGGTAAACAACACATAAATAATCTTCATATTTTATAATTTATATACAAGGACTGTATAATTATACATGAATTTGATTTTCGTAAAGTCAGATTCACACTTTCACACTTGTACAATTGCAACGACCCATTGCATGTGGGGTCCATCCCCATGTACCAAACTTTGAATAGCTCTCTGCCAATTTCAAAGTTTAGCAGATTTGGTGCTGAATTATTTTTCAGCTTTATTTAATTTTCAATAGTAGGTAAGCTATGAAGAAAAAAAATTGTTCTTCTTCATAACACATTTAGAGGGTAGTGCATTTGTTTTCTATAAAATAGAGGACAATTCTTCATTCTAGGTGCACTAAAAAAGGAATTACAAAGGAGAGAAAAGAAGAGTGAGGCATCACAGAGGAAAATAATCTGTGGGGAAAAATAGAGAGTGTGAGCGATATTGCAGTGAGGTGGAAAAATCAAAAGAGTGTTATTTCTTTTGAATGTGTAGTGATCTTTGGAATTTTACTCGGACATACAAGTGTAAAATCTTTACTATAGTGATATTCGTTGCTCCTCTCGGGTCGTGGTTTTTCCCTTTTTTAGGAGGGTTGCGACGTAAAATCTTGGTGTCATTATTTCTCTTTTATTCTTGTTGATTAACCGTATTGTTGTGTTCCTCATTTATTGCCTTTATTACCGCAAATGTTGTTTCTGTTATGNTGTTTCGCATTTGTTGCCTTTATTACCGCAAATATTATTTCTGTTACGGATTTATTCCCAACATTGCACACCCGAATTACTTAAAAAGTGAATTTATTTCAATCTTTACGCACACACAACCAGTAATATGATCACAAAGTGTTCCACACTCGCGCAACGTCATCACCATGTCATTGCCTTATCAATAATTACATCAGTTTTTTCATTAAAAGAATCAATGTCCCTCATTTTCTTCTTCTTCTTCCGTATACACAATCAAACCCATAATTAAATCACTACCATTTTTCCCGTTATCATCGAAATCACTTCTCCACCAACATAAATTTCACCACCCATAGTCAAATGCACCATTGAAATCTTCTCCAACCATTTTCATCACAAAAAAATGATAACAAGCATCATAAATTTATCTAAATTCACCATCGGAACTGAATCACTATCATTGAAATTCATCACAACTATACACATTAATTCACCATCCGCATCAAAATCATGAGTTTTATCGTAATTATCGAAATTACAAGTCATACCACCGCCTAATTTTTCACCCATCACCAAATCCACCATAAAAAGTTTTATCACAATATACAAATTTCTTTCAAGTTCAAAGAGGAAAACTCTGAAAACTTATAATATTTATTTGCAAGGATTTTAGTCAAACCATTGAAAAACTAATGCTCGATTCACTATTACTGATTTTGAAGAAAATCTAGAGAGGATTTTTTGAGATAGAATAAGGATTTATGAACACACATTATGCAAAAATCTAGATACTTTTTATACAAAAAAAAAGCAAGATTCAAATGCTTGCAATCAATAAAAATGTCGGGTAACGTGAAGTAGAAGGGTGGCAGTGGGAAAAGATTACCTTTTTTTTCACTCTGACGCGCCTTTTTTATTTTTTCTTTAATCTTATTTACATATCAGCTTTGAGGATAGTATTAAATTCAATTTTGAGTAATATAAGTGTGTAATAGACAACCTTAATAGTTCCAGCATTTGACTGACTTTTCGATACAACATCATGGTGTTGGGTTTTATTTGCCCTGATTTCTTACCATAAATAGGTTTTCCTTTTAGGAAAAGGTTTTGGATTGACTAATCCTTTTCTTGTAGGAAAAGGTTTAGGACTCTATAAATAGAGGAATGTTCCTTCTAACTTAATCAGCATTCACAATGTAGTCTTAAGGGCTTTGAGAGTTTTGGTTAGAGGGAGAATTTGTGGGTCACAAGCTTGATACGTTATCACTTGTGTGAACCTCCCATGTATTCCGAGTGAATTGGTTGAGGTTGTTTCCCTCTGTATTTTGTACTCTCATATTTATAGTGGATTGCTCATCTCCTTTGTGGACGTAGGTCGATTGACCGAACCACGTTAAATCTTTGTGTCTTTTGATATATTTCTCGTTGTCTTCTTACTCGTGATCTTTTGAGGTTTGCATTGCTAGCTTCCGCATTTACACCTGCTTATTTCCTGTCCTAACAAGTGGTATCAGAGCCAGATTCAATGATGAAGTCAGGTTCAGTGGTTTGATAATCGATTATTGAACCAGGTTAGAAAGAGGTGTTCATCTTGATGGGTGTAGTTCTAGTCGCAACCTTATTGACAGTAATGAAGATTTTATTGGAGAAATTGTTTCAGAGAGGTTCTCTGTGTTGAGACATAAATTTTGCAAAGGAGATTATGGAGAGGAGAAGCAAGTTGTTGAAGATTAAGTGAAGAAGGTGGACAAATTTATTTTGTCAGAAATTCAGGCCAAGGGGGAGATTTGTTGGGTTTTATTTGCCCTAAATTTCTTACCATAAATAGGTTTTCCTTTTAGGAAAAGGTTTTGGATTGACTAATCCTTTTCTTGTAGGAAAAGGTTTAGGACTCTATAAATAGAGGAATGTTCCTTCTAACTTAATCAGCATTCACAATGTAGTCTTAAGGGCTTTGAGAGTTTTGGTTAGAGGGAGAATTTGTGGGTCACAAGCTTGATACGTTATCACTTGTGTGAACCTCCCATGTATTCCGAGTGAATTGGTTGAGGTTGTTTCCCTCTGTATTTTGTACTCTCATATTTATAGTGAATTGCTCATCTCCTTTGTGGACGTAGGTCGATTGACCGAACCACGTTAAATCTTTGTGTCTTTTGGTATATTTCTCGTTGTCTTCTTACTCGTGGTTTTTCGAGGTTTGCATTGCTACCTTCCGCAGTTACACCAGCTTATTTTTGGTCCTAACAAGTGGTATCAGAGCCAAATTCAATGACGGAGTCAGGTTCAGTGGTTCGATAATCGATTATTGAACCAGGTTA
>NC_028638.1:24642932-24685003 GCF_001406875.1 Solanum pennellii
ATTGACTAATCCTTTTCTTGTAGGAAAAGGTTTAGAACTCTATAAATAGAGGAATGTTCCTTCTAACTTAATCAGCATTCACAATGTAGTCTTAAGGGCTTTGAGAGTTTTGGTTAGAGGGAGAATTTGTGGGTCACAAGCTTGATACGTTATCACTTGTGTGAACCTCCCATGTATTCCGAGTGAATTGGTTGAGGTTGTTTCCCTCTGTATTTTGTACTCTCATATTTATAGTGAATTGCTCATCTCCTTTGTGGACGTAGGTCGATTGACCGAACCACGTTAAATCTTTGTGTCTTTTGGTATATTTCTCGTTGTCTTCTTACTCGTGGTTTTTCGAGGTTTGCATTGCTACCTTCCGCAGTTACACCAGCTTATTTTTGGTCCTAACAAGTGGTATCAGAGCCAAATTCAATGACGGAGTCAGGTTCAGTGGTTCGATAATCGATTATTGAACCAGGTTAGAAAGAGGTGTTCATCTTGGCGGGTGTAGTTCTAGCCACAACCTTTTTGACAGTAATGAAGATTTTGTGGGAGAAATTGTTTCAGAGAGGTTCTCTGTGTTGAGACATAAATTTTGCAAAGGAGATTATGGAGAGGAGAATCAAGTTGTTGAAGATTAAGTGAAGAAGGTGGACAAATTTATTTTTTCAGAAATTCAGGCCAAGGGGGAGATTTGTTGGGTTTTATTTGCCCTGATTTCTTACCATAAATAGGTTTTCCTTTTAGGAAAAGGTTTTGGATTGACTAATCCTTTTCTTGTAGGAAAAGGTTTAGAACTCTATAAATAGAGGAATGTTCCTTCTAACTTAATCAGCATTCACAATGTAGTCTTAAGGGCTTTGAGAGTTTTGGTTAGAGGAAGAATTTGTGGGTCACAAGCTTGATACGTTATCACTTGTGTGAACCTCCCATGTATTCCGAGTGAATTGGTTGAGGTTGTTTCCCTCTGTATTTTGTACTCTCATATTTATAGTGAATTGCTCATCTCCTTTGTTGACGTAGGTCGATTGACCGAACCACGTTAAATCTTTGTGACTTTTGGTATATTTCTCGTTGTCTTCTTACTCGTGGTCTTTCGAGGTTTGCATTGCTAGCTTCCGCAGTTACACCTGCTTATTTTCGGTCCTAACAAATGGGTGATTTATGCCTTTTCTCTAGTAAAGTATATCATTGATCTATTTTGTGTATGATGTTGGTATTATGCTGGTATGAATATTGTATGAGCCAGTTTTTATACATTATTTTACATGATGTTGGTTCTAATTTTGTTATTAGGTTGGTATAAATATTGTATGAGGCAGTTCTTATGCAATTTTTTTTTCTGTATGATAATTTATTTATTTTTTGAATTTGGTATTAGGTTGGTACGAACATTATATGAGGCAGTTCTTATACATTATTTTGTGTATGATGTTGATTATTCTGGTATGAATATTTTATGAAGCAGTTCTTATGCATGATTTCGGTATAAATTATTATATAATATTTATATAAATTTTCTTTAAATGTATACATTAGGATGATACCAATCAATTAGTTGAAGAAACTGACAAAGTTGGAATGGATCAGCCGTCAGTTTCAATAAGGGAATTTGTAGATATTTAAAGAATCGATGGTATGAGAACCAATACTAATATAATGTGTATATTTATTGACAGTTTTTAACAGTATTTACTTTTTTGAATATATAGTTGAAGCATAAAATTCATTTGACAAGTTTTTAACGGTATTTATTTTTCTGAATATATAATTGTAGCGTAGAATTCAATAGACCGAACGGTCGGTGGTGTATATAATGCTGATGTGCCTGGATTATCTGCAACAAAACCCTCAAGCCTAGATGACTATCCTTATTTGACCATGACACACATTCTCCAATTTGTTCCAATACTCAATGTGGCAACTATTCCATATATGCAACCAAGAAACAGAAATTCCGCCAAGTATAACACATCTCCATACATTTGCTTGTCTGATGGCGAAAGTAGTGTAAGAAGACGTCCCATTTTCTTTTCTTTCGTATCAAGCGCCCATTTGAAAAGTCACAACAGGTTTGATATTGCCACTAATTTGATCAATGAGTTTACCCAATGGGTGTTCAACGATGTCTCATCTAGGTGTGACATTTATGTATATAAAGAAAGCCAAATTTAGTTGCAATAATCTCCAAATAATGTGTATACAAGTTTTTTTTACTTTCTTTTGAACATGTACACAAGAAATCCACTTATTCCAAGGACAAACATATGTTTGAATCTCAAATGATTTTTGGTGTTGCAATGTTGCAAAAAAGGATTGGTTCAACATAATGATTAAATCTTGCAGGCCATGGGAAGACGAGTAAGTAATATCTATTAACTTTTTTAACATTCAATTTGTAATTTATCTTTCAGATTTTGTTATTACTTTAAGTATGTGCATTAAATCTGTATGCCTTTAATATGAAAATTTATTTAATTCTGTTATGAAATGTTCAACTTTGTAAAGAGTAATTTATATGTCGAACTGGTATGAATAGTATATATTCTGTATCATTTTTGTTCAACAATATGTTAATATCATCACATATACATTTAAGAATTTGATCAAAATGTGGCATGAAAAGTTCATTGTTATGAAGAGTAATTTATATGTTTAGCTGGCATGAAATTGGTATTCATTATGTATATTTTATTTTACAAGAGTCATTATGCATGCATTTGGAATGATTTCGGAATAATTCTGGTATAAAATGTTCACTTCAATGAAGGGTACCTTGCATATTTAACTCACATGAATTTTGTATCCATTATGTATATATTAGAAACCGTTTTTGTGACTTGGTTTTTTGTAATAGTATGTTAACATCATTGTGTATTCTTTTGTCATGATCCGAGAACACCCCCTATTGGTAACACGGCGTATTCGACCTCGAAGAGGTCTTATACAAGCCCTTAGAATTCCTTCATCACATAGGCAATAAAAAATAGTGTGAAATTAAAATCTTTTAATAAAATCATAAGACTCGAAAGTCATCAACATTTAGAAATCTTTATATGAAAGTAGAATACTAGTCTCACATGGACGACTTAGACCAAAATCTCAAAGAAATATACTAGGGACACGACCCTTTAGAGCAAAAAAAAAAATACTACAAGTCTATTATAAAGTCTTAACAAAAGAAACTAGAACATAGAATCCGTGTCCTCGGCATATGGGGACATACCATAAGTCTTGAGAGAAATTCTAGTCCCAAGCTTCGTTATAGAAAACACTTCACTTGCCAATGCCTACACTTATATTAAAACATAGGAGAAGATGTGCTTATCACAATTAACTACTAAGTATGATAATCATGCAAAAATATGCTAAAATGGACATTTATTTGAAATAAATACATTCATGCCTGTTCTTTTTTTATAAAAACCCATAAATACATGCATAAGAGACACATTATAAGTCACTATCAACATATGACAATATCCACATTATAGACATGCTCAACTATTACAAATACTCAACAAATATACATATTTGTGAAATAGACCATTTCATCATCAAAGACCCTCTACCTAAAGTCACCTTAAAACCCACCTAGATATTACATGGAGGGGAAGCCCATACTACCTCTTCATACCACACCTAGGTGTTCCTAAAGACGACAATAGATAAGGACCCTTCTATTCAATCTTAACATGATAGGCCACTCTTTCTATCAACATAAGCTACTCGTTCAACATTTCCTTATTAGAGACATTGAAGGACACATTCATGCATTTAAATGAATTTCACATATTAGTCATTAAGTCTTTGGAAACTCACTTTAGCACCTTCTAAGCCTACTCGTGCCATGTGTAGATAACATCTGATACTACTACCTACACGTTGTAGAACTATCAAGTAACTAGAGTGCACATCCCACATGATGGGAATAGGTGTTAACTGATATAGACCATGCTTGGTAGACATGAAATTCGGTGTCATAAATCCCCACACCATGGCAGGTGTTCTACTTGCAAAGTGTAGAACTAATATATATCCCATGATGGCGCATGGTTTAAGGGATACCCAAAGATGTTCATTAGACTCTATCCTTTTCTTCGGGAAGAGACAACATCTTAACTATATCCCCTCGATGCTAGACTTAGTTCCCATAGAGTAATTCATTCACATGTATGTACGAGAGAGGGCACCATCCTTAGATGTAGTCGACAATAGCACGTCTACCAAGAACGACACCTGGTTGGATCACGCCAATCAAGGTTTATTAAGGATAGCTCATTGACTTTCTTAGAGAAATGTTTTCTACCTTTTGGTCCCACCATCTCTAAGTCTATCATTTCACACAAGACGGGGCACCATCATAAGATCTATGGCTTCAATGTTTTACATTCACTTAGAGGTCTAGACTCATCATGAATGGGCACCATGCTTAGGTATACCGGTTCAAGACAGAACCTAGAATGCCTCATTAGTCGTTCACAGAAAGGGCACAATACTCAAGTTTACCGATTCTAGACATTTATTCATTCATTAATTATGGAAAGGATGCCTAAGCCTACCAACACATTTAACATATGTTTCATGTATCAATAAGATACATCTAAATCCACCAACCAAGATACAACAACACATTATAGGAACCCTTCACATTCTATCACCAAACACCCATGATCATTTTGAGAGAATATACTTTCCATCACAACACATAACCTTCATATTGCACATTCATCTATACACATTAAGACAATTACTTCAATTCAACATATAATGCCTTCAAGGCCATGATTTATGTATATATATATATATATACACACACATAATAAGTAACACCTCCACCATATGTAGATCAATCATGCAAGGACAATTCCAATATAGCATAAGAATTAGGTCAACTTACCCTTCACCAAAGGCATAATAACCATTACTAAATTCTCCAAACAAGTCACCATATATAGATATGGATAACAATAGAAATCAATAATACAATCCAATCTAAGCACAATTCTAACAATATCCAATCATAATCATAAAACCCACTTCATAAGCCAAATTTAGGTAGATTAGGGAAAACCATGGATTCATGGATTTTTTATTTCTAAAATCATAATTAAACATCAATAATATTATAAATCATCAATTAAAATTGTTTAATGCAAGAACCCAAGCTTATTGAAAATAGGGTTTGTTTTGTGTTTTTTTGAAAAGCTTTGAAATCCTTCCATTGGGCTCCTTGAAAGGAAAATTGATCAATGATGAAGGATCACCATACCTTATTGGTAAAATCCCCAAAAAATTAGAGTTAAATACTTGAAGAATTGGACCTTTAAATCTTAGAGTATCCACCTTGTATGGAGTTTCCAAAGAGAGTTTGTCTTGGAGGGGAAGGGTAGTTAAAAATTTGATGTTTTGAGATAATGAAGTGCAAAATAGAATTAAAATTTTTTACTTGAAGAAGAAGACCAATTTCTCTAGGATTTCACTAAATTTTCGTGGATTGAGCTTAATGAAGGTATGAGTTCCTCACTCTTGGGATTCCTTTACCCAAGAGGTCCTCTCAAAGTTGATTTCTAAATCACCCAATTCTTTGGGTTTCTCTATACAAATGAGTTTTCTTCTAAACATGAAATTAATGGTTGATTATGACTAATTATGATTACCTATGGATAATTAAGTATATATTATTGAGTAATTCATGTTAATTGATGGAATTTCATGTAGATCATGTCCTTTCCCCAATTCCCCCAAATCTTGGATCTTGCTTGTGAATTGATGGGAATTGAAGAGTGTATTGGTTATTAGACTTGTCTTAACTATTCTATTCATTACTGCCTAGGGTCATGTATTGTTGGGATTGGATCTATTTCTTGAAGAATTCATGATGAACCCTTCTCCCCTAACCCTAGATCATGAATTGAAATTAATTTGGATAGCGACTATACAAAGGGCTTCGTTACACCTATTGTTGGATGAAATTGGTTGGTTGATGGTGAAACCAAGGATGATGGCTTGTGAAGGAGATTGGGTAAGACTAATGATCCTAAACCTTCACTTCAATTGTAATGTCTTGTACTTGATGATGAAGTTCAATTGAAGCGTATCTTGTGATTTAATTATGTAGGTGTTGATATAATGATGGAATTGAAATATCTTGATTACGTGAATAGTGAGATTATGATTAAGATGTAATGATATAATATTGACTATTAATTAACTATGTGCCTTATTATTACGTGATCATGATAGCGTGCTAATCTCACATACGAAAGTTGTAATGAAAGGATATTCTCATGCACTTCCTAATGAGCTAATAAATATGACTATACAAGGGGTTAGTCTCCTATGACCTAAACTAAGTTATGACTTTTAATGAAAGACTTAAAGACATTTCAAAAGTAACTCTAGCTTAACATCGAGTGAACTAGTAGTGAGGAGTGTCCCTTTCCAAGTAGGGAAGGTAGGTTCACTATTGTACTCATGAGATAGAGATTACAATGCCAATGGCATAAAAAGGGTCTAAAATATGTCTCCTAGTTCTTGAACTATTTTTCCTTTATAGGAATATTCGGTAGTGGCCACCTAGATGCTATGTTCATGCTTGGTACTACTTTGGCAAGTAGACCACCTTTTTTCGGTATAGGGTTTCATGAAATCGGATTCCACATTTGTGGTCTATGTAGGTTAAGGCAAGTGTTCCCAAAAGTAAAATGACGTAATAAAGATAACACTAACTAGGGTGACTTAAGGGGTTGGACTTAGTATAGGTAGGGGTACGGGAATCTACATATGCATTGCACTAGTTGGCCTTGAGGGAAGTCTTAGAAGGTTGTTCTTATATTCCTACGAAGTAAATGCCATGCATTTGTTGACTTTGCATGTTGATGATTTTATCTGATGTTAGTTCACTTATGAACATATTATTTATCTATATTTCTAAATATGATGATGTCTACTATTGATGCTATGTTATGTGAAGTTAGGCATTAATTGTGATGTTTTGTTTGGTTTACTTGGTTGAGTGATTTTATGGGACTTTACTTGGTCATTGCATGCGTAGGATTGATAAGGGTTATGAGTAAGGGTCTTGCATATGTTGTAATGTTATGAACTCTTATACATTCTTTGTTGTTATAACATGATGTTAGAGTTGTTTTGGTTATGTACTCAAATAGGATATTACACATGTTGACTTGACTTTACTTGATAATGTTGGTCTTGTGTTACAAATGGTCTTGTCTTAAGGAATATGTGATTATTGACTTATGTGGGCTCTTGGTTGTGCATAATGATTTTCAAAGTAACTTAGCATGGTATTAAACAAATATCCCTTTGTGCATGATTTCAAAGTATGTGTGTGCATATGTTCCCATTCTTACAAGTGGTGTACTAACCCATATTTCTCCCTTCGACCCAAATATTTTAGGCTCCGGTCGTTGAAGAGGTTGTAGCAAATTTGCAAGGAAGGCTTGGATCTTTTCTCCAAGTGTGGGTAGGTCCTCAAGATCCGAGGACGATGCCTTTTCGTATTCTACCTATGTTACTTGTTATAGTCCAAGGACATTTATTTGACTCTATTGTTCAAGACATTATTATAAGCCCTATGTGGCAATTATACATTTGTGTAAGGAGTATGCCCGAATTGTTCTATTCCGTTTAGATGGTTTTATATGAGACATCCCTATTAGACTATATTGTATATGTTGTACATGTGACATAAAAGTAGAAGCCCATGTATGTTTCCTATGCGAGGAGTCTATGGAAACTCCCTATGTATATATATTATGTGTATGCGAGAGGTCTATGTAAACCTAATGATGTAGATGTAGATGAAAAGTTTAAATTTTTTTCCACACCTTTTAACCTATGATATGTAATGAGGAATGTTAAGATAATAGTCTTAGTCCTCTCCTAGGACGATGACACCAGTTACATCTAGGGGGTGTTCCCTGATTATGACAAACTTGGTATTAGACACGAGGTTGAATATCTTTAGGATTGATGTCTCATTAAACAACGTCTATGTAGATTCTTATTCATAATTGTGAAGCGCGCCACACTTATGGATAAGAGACTATGTGATGTTGAGGAAACTCTCATCTTCTTGTTATTCATAGCTCGTGCATCTAGAGTCTTACTTTATGTTCACCTAAACCTTTTATTGTAGTTAGAGGTATGACTACTATAAGGACAACTGCAGGAAGGGACAAAGAAGAGATTGCTAATGCGGGAGCTCATGACAACCAAGATCCTCCGCAAGACAATCAAGTGCCTCAACTTGAGCAAGTTCCTATGGGTGAAAAAGTTTCGGTTGTTCCTCTACCTATGACATATGGAGAGATAAAGTCGTCTTTTCTCAACTTGGA
This sequence comes from Solanum pennellii, assembly GCF_001406875.1. NCBI lineage: Eukaryota > Viridiplantae > Streptophyta > Magnoliopsida > Solanales > Solanaceae > Solanum > Solanum pennellii. Next base: position 24,651,278 of record NC_028638.1, read on the forward strand.
TCAATCCAAGACCTCTCAAGCTAATGTCGTAACTTCTCAAGTCCAAGTTATGATGGCAGAAGTGAATTGGGAAGTTGGACTCCATATGCCTCAACATGCTAGCACCATAGCTTCTCGTTTGAGAGACTTTACTAGGATGAACACTCCTATGTTATTTGGGTCAGAAGCGGGTGAAGATCCTCAAGAATTTCTTGATGAGGTCTACAAGTTCCTATTTTCTATGGGTGTGACTCTGAGTGAAAAAGCTGAGTTGGCGGCCTATCAACTCAAAGATGTGGCCCAAACTTGGCATACATAATCGAGGGACAATAGGGTGCTAAGAGGTGGTACGGTGACTTGGGAGATCTTCACGAGGGACTTTCTTGATATGTTCTTTCCTAGAGAGTTGAGGGAATCTAAGGTGAAAGAATTCATCAACCTTCGTGAAGAATGTATGAGTGTACTTTATTACTTCTTGAAGTTACTAAGTTGTCCAAGTATGCTCCATTCTTTGTGTCTAACCCAAGGGATGAGATGAGTTGTTTTCTTACGCGAGTGTCCAAAGACTTGGTAGAATAATGGCGTTCGGCTATGGTTCATTATATTATGAATATATCTCGTCTAATGGTTCATGATCAACAAGTGGAAGTTAGTAGACTAAGGAGAAATAATAGAGAGGCCAAGAGGGCCAAGTCTTATGAAAGTGCTTCTTTAAAGGGAAGGTTTGAAATTCAAGAAAAACCTAGGGTCAATAAGAGGTTCTCCAATCAAGTTCCTTCTAAGTTCCCCAAGGTTCGTGATGATATGGTTCCTAACCCTAAGTATCGATAGAGAAGAGGTACTAGTTCACCAATCAGAAAACCTATTTGTGGAAAGTATGGCCAGAAGCATATGGGTGAATGTCTAGTTCGGACGAATAGTTGATTTGGGTGTGGCAAGAGTGGTCACAAGGTTAGTAATTTCCCTAATGTGAAGGGGAAAGACAAGGGAAGTGGGCAGGCTCAAGCAAGTGGTTCTAATGTTGATGCTCCAAGAAAGAATCACTTTTATGCTCTCCGCTCTAAGGGTGAACAAGAGAATTCTCCCGACGTGGTGACCGGTATGTTACAAGTATTCTCTTTTGATATTTATGCTTTACTTGTCCCGCTGCTACCTTGTCTTTTGTTACTCCTCTGGTAGCTAGAAAGTTTGATATTTTTCCCAATATTTTAAATAAACCTTTTATGGTAACTACTCGGTAGATAATTCGATGGTTGCAAGGAGATTATATAGAAATTATTTTATAATGTTTCTCAATAAAGTTACTCATGTTGAACTAGTATAACTTGATATGGTCGATTTTGATGTCATTTTGGGAATGAATTGGTTGCATAATTTTTCTGCTTCCATTGATTGTTAAACAACAGTTGTTAAGTTCAATTTTCCTAACGAAACCCTCTTAAAGTAGAAGGGGAGAAATTCTATTCCTAGAGGTCGTATCATTTCTTGTCTAAAGGCTTGTACGATGATCTCTAATGGGTGTTTATACCATATTGTAAGAGTCAAAGATTTAGACTCCGAAAATCCTCCCATTGAGTTAGTCCCCGTGGCGAGGGAATTTCATGAGGTCTTTCCTAATGATCTTCCCGGAATCCACCCCAAATAGGAAATTGATTTTGGTATTGACTTGCTAGAGGATACGAACCCCACTTTAATTTCCTTATCGGATGACTCTGACCAAATTGAAAGAGTTGAAGGCATAACACAATGACTTACTAGACAAGGGTTTCATTTGTCCTAGTATTTATTCGTGGGGTGCTCCAGTGTTGTTTGTGAATAAAAAGGAGGGGTCCCTTTGGATGTGTATTGATTACCGACAACTCAATAAGGTGGACTATAAAAAACAAGTATCCTCCCCCTAGGATTGATGATTTATTTTATCAACTCGAAGGTACGAGTTACGTTTTTGAGATTAATTTGAGGTTGGGTTATCACCAACTTACGGTAAGAGGTAAAGATATATAACCATAATAGATTTCTGAACTAGGTATGGTCACTATGAGTTCTAGTGATGTCATTTGGGTTAAAAAATGCCCCAACTAATTTTATTGACCTAATTCATAGGGTGTTAAGGAAGTACCTTGATGCTTTCGTGATTTTGTTCATCGATGATATCTTGGTATATTCTAAGGGTGAGGATGAGCATAAAGACCATTTGAGGGTGGTATTTTAAGTCCTTAAAGAACACCAACTTTTCGCCAAGTATAGAAAATGTGAATTTTGGTTGAGATCGGTTGCATTTTTTGGTCATATCATCTCTACTGAGGGTGTAGAGGTCGATTCGAGAAAGACCTAAACGGTTAAGAATTGGACTAAACCTTTGGCTTTAACCGATATAAGAAGTTTCTTGGGTCTAGCGGGTTAATATAGCAGGTAGTTGATGGGTTTGCGTCTATTGCATATCTTTTGAAAACCTTGACCCAAAATAATGTGAAATTTGAGTGGTCGGAGGCTTGTGAAAGAATCTTCCAAGAGTTGAAATATAGACTTACCAACGCTTTGGTGTTGACCTTACCGGAGGGTACCAAGGGTTTTGTGGTATATTGTGATGCTTCTCGAATTGGTTTAGGTTGCGTCCTTATGAAACATTGTAAGGTTAAAGCTTATGCCTCGAGGCAACTCAAGGTTCATGAGAAGAAATATCCAACTCATGATCTTGCGTTTACGGTCGTAGTGTTTCCTTGAAAATATGGAGGCATTATCTTTACGGTGTCCATGTTGATTTTAATATAGACCATAAGAGTCTTCAATATGTGTTTACCCAAAAGGAGTTGAATCTCAGACAAGTAAGATGGTTAAAACTGTTGAAAGATTACGACACGAGTGTTCTATACCACTACAGCAAGGCCAATGTTGTTGCGCATGCTTTAAGTCGTATGACCATGGATAGAGTGTCTCATGTAGCGGAATCTAAGAAAGACCTTCTGAAAGATGTCCATAGGTTGGTTCATTTGGGTGTTCGATTAGAATATTCTCCTAATGGCTTTGTGGTCCATAATAACTCTGAATCGTCTTTGGTGGTTGAGGTGAAGTCTAAGAAACACCTTGATCCATCATTGATGGATTTGAAGGATTTTAATTCAGTTTTAGACCACTTATTACACACTTAAATCCAATCAAACGAATTCTTCTGATCTCTCTCAAGAACGCTCTCTTTTCCAAACTCAATTGAAGAACAGGAAAAGCTTAAGGAAGAAGACGAAGACTTCATGTTTCTAAACCCAATATTCGTCAATAAGGTATAAGTTTTTCACTATTAGGATCCATTTACCCAAGATGTCCTTTCAAAGATAGTTTACAAGAATTCAACTTCTAGGGTTACTCTACAAAACGAGTTTTCTTTCTAACTTAGATTTATGACTATCGATGAAAAATAATGGCATCCTATGGTTGATTAAGTACGTATTGTTGAGTATTTGGTTATTAATATTTGAATTTCGTGTGAAGCATTATACCTCTCTACATGATGGTTTTGATTGAATTATATCTACTACGTGATAACATGAAATCGTTTGGATTGAGACTATGACGTGAATGAATTCTTTAATGACCCTTTCCCTTATCTACATTACCAATTGATCTTGTATCTGACTTGAAGAGTTGGTGTTGGCTATGCTATTGAGTATTACAGTATGTTGTTGGATGATTGTTGTAAATTGAACATTAGTTCTTGAATAAGGTTCTTGGAAGAGGTAAGTCTTCTAAAGTCGTAATTACTCTATGAAGTTTATGTTAGCCTATAAATGACGTTACAAGGCTACTGAAGTATGTATGATGTTGTTATGTATATTTATTGGGCTATGAACATGTTAATTGTAAGATCATGATAAGAATACGATCATGCAAGTTATGATGTTCTCTTGTATGTTGTACAAAATATGATTATGATACGTTAATCTCACAAACGAAGGGTTGGGATGAAAGGAAATTCTCATCTAATCCTAAAGAGGTTATTATCTATTTTATAAAAGGATTTAATCTCATATGACTTAAGATAAGATTTATGAACATATGATAACTTAAAGGTTACTAAAAAGGGACTATAGCTTAGCATCGAGTGAAGTAGATATGATAGGTGTCCCTTCCCTAGTTGGAAGAAAGGTTCACAATGACTCTTATGAGATAGAGGCTGCCAATGTGGAACTATGGTTCTCTCATATATCTCCTAGTTCTTGAACTATGTTACCACCATAAGACACTACCTAGTGGACCCACCTAGAAATCTATGTCATGTTTGATTCTACTTTGGCCGGTAAACCACCTTCTTTCGGTGTGGGGTTTCATGACACCAGATTCAATGTTTAGCTCACATGGTCTAATGTCAGTTAAGGCGATTGTTACCTCAAGTAAAATGAAATATAAGTAAATGGACATTGACTAGGGTGACTTGAGGAGTCTACTTAGTATAGGTTGGGGTATCAGACTCTACCTAGACATTGCACAAGTTGACTATAAGGGAAGTTCTAGGAGATTGTCTTATGTAATATGATAATATGAAAAGCATGATATTAATGATACATGTTGTTACTTTTATATGATGTTGGTTATGTTGATGAACATGTTACTGGTGTATATAGATATATGACGCGATGACTACTTATGTTACAAGTTTTATGAAGCAAAACTTTAATTATGGTATCCTATCTTGTTTACTTGATTGTGTGGGGTTATGGGGCTTCACATGATCATTGCACTTGTAGTCTTGGTATGAGATCACTGGTAAGAGTTTTATATGTTAATTTTTTATGCACTATTACACATATAATATTAACATGTCTTTGGTTTTTACCATGCTTTATGTTGTTGTGATACTTACCTTGTATTAGCTCCTCTATTGTATGTGCACTAAATGTTTTCAAATGACTTATCATGCTTTATAAGAAATGATCATTTTCATGCATGTCCTTAAATGTTATTTGCATATAGACATACTTAGTACATGTGGCGTACTAACCCCTTACTTTATATTACTACAAATGTAGGGTCCGATCATTGAAGATAAGAACGTCGATTGAAGAAGCTTTGAATTCTTTCTCCAAGTGTTGGTAGGTCCTCAAGTTCGGGGATACTATCTTTTAGTTTTTCTAGATTATGAAGACTTTAGTAGTTTATAAGGATACTCTTGATTCTGTTTATGTTCTTTAAAAATACTTTTGTATTAAGGCCTATATTGCATATTGACTTATATTGGCTAAGTCCAGACTCATATTCTTTAGATGGTTTTTTATCAGAGACAACATTAAGAATATTGTATGTAGCTATTATGATTGTTAAGTATGAAGTCTTAGTACGCTTCACATAATATGTAAAAGTTCTATTTTTTTTTGCAATTTTAACGGATGACATGTTATGACGAATGGTAAGGGCTTGTCTGATTTTTCTGATACTACGCCGACGCCTATCGCATCTGGAGGGTGCTCTCTGGATGTGATAAACTTGGTATTAACTCATGAGGTTAAATATCCTTAGGACCAATGTCTCACTAAACCACGTTATATAATGTCTTGTTCGTGGTTGTGAAGCGTGCCACGATTATGGATGAGAGGCTATGTGATGACAAGGAAACTTCTCTTCTCTTGATAATCTTATGTCGTGCCTTTAGAGTTTTGACACTATGTATATTTTAGAATCTAATTCCTTTTTTGTGGTTATAGGCGACGATCACAAGAAGGACAAGCGCGTGAAGAGTAAAAGATTAGATTGCGAATGCGGGAGATACTCCCCAAGGCAATCGAATTCCTCCTCAAGTGCAAGATGCTGCAAATGAACAAGTTCCGATCAATCCTCTGCCCTTGATGGATAGTGAGAGAAGCCCTATCCCAAATGGACCAAGTCATCACCACCCAATATCAAACCATTACGACACAAGCTAACATGGAGGTTGTTCCTCGAGAGAATAAACATGCTAGTACTATGGCTAGCCATCTGAGAGATTTCACGAGGATGAATCCTCCCATGTTCTTTGAATGCATGGTTGATAAATACCCACAAGACTTCCTTGATAAGGTTTACAAGATTTTGTTTTCAATGGGGTGAGTACTATTGAGAAGTCTGAGCCTGCTACCTATCAACTCAAGGAAGTAGCTCAGATGTGGTATAATCAGTGGAAGGATAATAGGACTGTAGGAAGTGATCCCGTGACTTTAGAGATATTCAAAAAGGCATCTCTTCACAGATTCTTCCCAAGGGATCAAAGGTAATATAGGGTAGAGGAGTTTATCAACCTTCGTGAAGGAAGTATGAGTGTCAAAGAATACTCCTTCAATTCATTAAGCTATCCAAATATGCTTCCTCTTTGGTTTCTAATGATTGGGATGAAATGAGTCGTTATGTAACGGGCTTTTCCAAAGATCTTGAAGAAGAATGTCGTGCAGCCATGCTTTATTACAATATGGATATTTGTGATGGTTCATGCTCAACATGTTGAGGAGAGTCTTCTAAGGAAGGAGAATAAGGAAGCTAAGAAGACAATGTCTTTTAAAAGTAGATCTTCTAAGAGTAGGCTTGTTGTTCAAGAGAAGCCTAAGTTCAAGAAGAGGTTTTCAAATTAGGTTCCTAAAAATTTCTCAAAGAATCGCAACGATGAAGATTCTAATCCTAAACCTCAAAAGGGAAGAAATGTTTATCCACCAAGAGAATGACCAACTTGTGGTAAGAAACATGTGGGTGAGTGCCTTGTTGTGACTAATAGTTGCTATGGTTGTGGCAAGAGGGTGCATATGGTAAAATACTATCCTAATGTTAGAATTCAAGGTAAGGGGAATGGACAAACTCAACCAAGCGTTCCTAGATCTGAAGCTCCAAAAAGGAACCATCTCTATGTAATCAAGGCTAGGGGTGAACAAGCGAGCTCTCCCGACGTGATGGGAATGCTATAATTTTTCTCTTTAATGGTTATGCTTTTCTTGAACCAGGTGCTACTCTTTCTTTTATTACACCTTTCGTAGTTAGGAAGTTTGATGTACTTCCCAATGTTTTGATGGAACTCCTTTCGGTTTGTACCCCAATGGGTGACTCTGCTGTTGCTAAAAGAGTCTATAGGAAATGTCCTGTAATGCTACCCAATCGAGTTACTCTTGTTGATTTTGTAGAAGTTGACATGTTTGATTTTAATATCATTTCAGGTATGGATTATCTTCTGCATGCTTTTCTTCCATGGATTGTAAAACGAGGGTAGTAAAGATTCAACTACCAAATGAACCCATTTTAGAATGGAAGGGGAGAAATTCCATACCAAGGGGTAAAATCATTTCTTGTTTGAAGGATTGTAAGATGATAGCCAAGTGTTGTTTATACCATGTGGTGAGGGTTAAGGACCCAGAATATTAAAATCCTTCTATTGAGTCAGTCTCCTTAGTAAGGGAATATCCAGAGGTCTTTACTGATGATCTTCCAGGGATTCCTCTCGAATAGGAAATTGACTCTGGCATTGATTTGTTACCGGATACGAATCTCATTTCAATTCCTCCAAATAGAATGCTCCGGCTGAATTGAAAGAGTTGAAGCTCCAACTCAAAGATTTACTAGACAAGAGTTTTATTCAACCTAGTATTTCTCCATGGGGTGCTCCAGTCATTTTTGTGAAGAAGAAGGATCGGTCTCTTAAAATATGCATTGAGTATCGCCAACTCAATAAGGTCACCTTAAAAGACAAGTATCCTCTCCCTAGGATTGATGATATCTTTGATAAACTCCAAGGTGCTAGTTATTTTTCCCAGATTGACTTAAGGTCGGGATATCACTAACTTAGTGTTAGAGGTGAATATGTACCCAAAACAACATTCCAAACTAGATATGGTCACTATGAATTCCTAATGATCTCTTTTGGGTTAACAAATGCCCTGGCAGCGTTTATGGACCTAACGAATATAGTTTTTCGAGATTACCTCGACTCATTTATGATTGTGTTCATGGATGATATTTTGATATACTCCAACAATGAAAATGAGCATGAGAGTCACTTAAGGTTGGCCTTGCAAGTCCTCAAAGAACACCAACTATATTCCAAATTTAGCAAGTGTGAATTTTGGTTGAGTTCAGTTGCTTTTCTTGGCCATATTATATCTAGTGAGGGTGTAGAGGTTGATCCGAAGAAGACGGATGCGGTTAGAAATTGGCCTAGACTTTTGACTCCCACCAACATAAGGAGTTTATTGGGTCTAGACGGGCATTATAGAAGGTTTGTGGATGGATTTTCGTCCATTTCTTCTCCTTTAAAAGTTTTGTCCCAAAAAAGGTGAAGTTTGAGTGGTCGGAAGCTTGGGAGAAAAGTTTTCAAGAGTTGAAAGATAAGATTACCTACGATCCGGTTGTAACCTTACAGTAGGGCAATGAAGGCTTTGTGTTGTGTATTGTGACGTTTACCGAGTGGTCTTGGGATGTGTCCTCATGCAGCATGCAAAGGTTTAGCTTATGCTTCTAGACAACTCAAAGTTCATGAGAAGAATTACCAAACTCATGACCTTGAGTTAGCCGCTGTAGATTTTTCCTTGATAATATGGAGACAATACTTGTATGGTGTGCATGTTTATGTTTTTACTTACCATAAGAGTCTTCAATATTTGTTTAAGAAGTTATATCTCCGATAGAGAAGATGGTTAGAATTGTTGAAGGATTACGACATGAGTGTTCTTACCACCCTAGTAAGGCCAACGTGGTTGCGGATGCTTTGAGTGGCATGACTATGGGTAATGTGTCTCATGTGGAAGTACAAAAGAAAGAACTTGTGAAAGATGTTCACTGGTTGGCTTGTTTAGGTGTGCAATTAGAAGATTGTCCAAATGGTTATTTTATGGTCTATCATAACTCCGACTCATTATTAGTGGTGAAGGTGAAAACTAAGCAACATCTTGATCCTCTATTGATGGAGTTAAAGAAATTGGTACTTGGTAATCTCAATGAGTCATTCTTCCAAGTGGAGGATTATGTTCTTAGGTACCAAGGGAGATTATGTGTACCAGATATTGAGGATTTGAGAAATCAAATTCTAGAAGAAGCTCATGGTCTCGTTATTCTTGTAGCACTACAAAAATGCCATGACTTAGACTAGAGCTTAATAAATTAATAAAGTTCAAAATAATGTTTCCACACCTATGTTAATATAATAAACTCATTTGGATAAGGTTAGAGCCAAAATGACTTACAAAGACCTTGACGTCCAGAAACTAGCTAATTTGAACTAGTTGACATCCCCATGTTTGGGGAAGGTTTCGAAGTGTCAAATGAAGAACAAAACTTTTAAAGAGACCTTGTATAGGTAGTATGTAGTAAAAATGGTCCAAACGTGACGTAATGAGACCCCAAGGACCACCCGAAGGGTCCTTGGGGCCCAAATTGGAGGCAAGGCGTGCGACACGAGCCTGACACGCAGGTCACTGCCTCAAGATTTGACAGGCAGCCTCGTGAAGCGAGGCTGACACGAACCTCAAAAACTGCCTCAACCCAAAAACTCAGAAAAATAATGGGAATTGACCCCGCGACTCGCAGCCACTTCCCGGAATCGTTAAAGTCGTATCTCTGGTAATTTTACTTAAAAGACTTATTTAAGTGGAGGGTATTTTGGGTAATTCATAAGAAAACTATATATGGATATTAGGTCTGTGTTCAACCACTTTTACATCTCCAAATAAGATTCAAACGAAAATTCTGTCATCTCTCAAGAAACATTGTCCTTTCCAAACTCCATTGAAGAACAAGAAAAGCTTAAGGAAGAAGACGAAGGCTTCAAGTTTTTCATCCAATTTTCGTGGATTCTTCGTCTATAAGGTTTTCATTCTTGGGATTCCTTTCCCATAGAGGTCCCTTCAAAGATAAGTTTTCAAGAACTTCAAATACTAGGGTTTTTACTCTACAAAATGGATTTTCTTCATAACTCTAGATTTATGATTTTCAATGAAAAGTTAAGTGTTTCTATGATTGATTTCACACGAATTGTTTAGTATTGAGTTAGTAATGTGTGAATCTCGTGTGATGCATGTTCTTATTTAGATGATGGTTACGTATGGTTGTTGCTACTACTAGATGACATGAAAGCGTAGGTAGTGGAACTAACACTTGGATGAACTCTTAAATGACTCTTTCCATTATCCTACATTATGCATTGATCTTGTATATGATTTGAAGAGTTGTTCTTGATTATTCTATTGAGTATTTCACTAGGTTATAGTTATGAATGTTGTAAGTTGAACATAAGTTCTTGAATAAGGTTTTGGAAGCAAGAGGTAAGTCTTCTAAAGTTGTCATTACTCCACAATGTTTATGTTAGCCTATAAATCATGACGCTATGTTATGGAAGTATGTATGATATTGCTATATATATACACTGGGATATGAACATGTTATTTGTGAGATCGTGAAAAGAACACGATAAATGCACGGTACGATATTCTCTTGTATGCTTTACACAAGATGACTATGTTATGTTAATCTCACAAACTAAGGGTTAGAATGAAAGGAAATTCTCATCTAATCCCACAGAGCTCATGATCATGTTTATACAAGGTGTTAATCTATTATGACCTTGATAAGTTTATCATAAAAGACAACATAAAGGTTATTCAAGAAAAGGGACTTAAGCTAAGCACCGATGAACTAGATATGATAGGTGTCCCTTCCATAGTTGGAAGGTAGGTTAACAATGACTCTCATGAGATTGAGGCTGCCATGAAATGTGGAACTATGGGTCTCTAATACATCTCCTAGATCTTGAACTTTGTTGCCACCACAGGATACTAGCTAGTGAATCCACCTAGAAAGCTATGTCATGTTAGGTTCTAACTTGGCCGGTGGACCACTTTTTTTGGTGTGGGTTTTATGACACTAGATTCCATGTTTAGCTCACATGGTCTATGTTGGTTAAGGCGTATTCTCCCTCATGTAAAATGAAAGACAAGTGAAGAATGTTGACTAGGGTGACATGAGGAGTCTACTTAGTAGAGGTAAGGGTATGGGACTCTACCTAGAAATTGCACAAGTTGACTTTGAGGGAAGTCCTAGGAGATTGTTCTTACATAATATGATAACATGAAAGTTATACATGTTGTTACTCTTATATGATGTTGGTTATTATGATGAACATGTGACTGGTTTATATTGTTATATGATGTGATATATAATTATGTTACGAGTCATATGAAGCAAAACTTTACTTATGGTCTCCTATCTTATCTACTTGGTTGTTTGGGGTTATGGGGCTTCACATGACCATTACACTTGTAGGCTGGGGGATGGAATAATTGATAAGTGCTTTCTATGTTATGCATATGTGATCTATTAAGTATGAATGTTAACATGACTTTATGATAATATATCTTTGATTATGATAATGCTCTATGTTGATGGAATCCTTAACTTGTACATGTTCTGTGGTATATGCATTGAAGACATTCTCATGACTTAGCATACTTTTCCAAAGAGATGATAAATGATATTTTTTCATGCATGTTCTTAAGTGTTATGTGCATATACCCATACTTAGTCGATGTGACGTACTAACCCCATTACTTTATATTACTACAACTGTAGATTCCGGCCATTGAAGTTTAAGGAGGTCGATTCGAAGAAGCTTGGAACTCTTCCTCCAAGTCTTGGTAGGTCCTCATGTTCGAGGATGCTATCTTTTCAATTGTCTTGCTTAGGCAGATTTTTAGTAGTTTTAAGAATAAAGTAGTTCCGTTATTTCTTTGGATTCTTTTGTACTAAGGCCTTTATGACATAATTATTATTTATCGGCTAAGTCCATATTTTTACTCTTAGATGGTTTTATATATGTGATACAACTTTTAGAATATCGTATGTCTTTATGAATGTTAAGTATGAAGTCTAAGAATACTTCAAGTAGAATGTAAAAGTTTTAAATTTTTCCGCAATTTATACTAATGACATGTTATGACGAACGCTAAGAGGCTTTGTTTGAGTCCTCTGAGAGAACGACGATGTCAATCGAATCTAGGGTATACTCTACGGGTGTGACAAGCTTGGTATAAGAGCATGAGCATCTAATCCCTTTATTGTGGTAATAGGTGATGAACATAAGAAGGACAACCGCAAGAAGAGTAATGGAAAAGATTGCGAATGCGGGAGCTACTCCCCAAGGCAATCAAGTTCCTCCTCAAGTGCAAGCTTCTCCAAATGATCAAGTTCCGGTGAATCCTCCGGCTATGACGGATGGTGAGGTGAGGGAAACCTTGCTTAAAATGTCCCAAGCCATCACAAGACAAGCTCATGACATTACGGCACAAGCTAAAAGTGAGGTTGTTACTCGAGAAAACCAACATGCAAGCACTACGGCTAGCCGTTTGAGTGATTTTATGAGGATGAATCCTCCTATGTTTTTCGAATCTAAGGTTGATGAAGAACCCCAAAACTTCATTTATGAGTTCTACAAGATTTCGTTTGTTATAGGGATGAGTACTGTTGAGAAGGCTGAACTTGCTGCTTATCAACTTAAGGACGTGGCTCAGACATGGTACAACCAGTGGCAGGATAGTAGGGCTTTATGAGGTGGTCTCGTGACTTGGGAGATCTTCAAAAAGGCATTTCTTGACAGATTCATTCCAAGGGAACAAAAGGAAGGTAAAGTAGAGGAGTTCATCAACCTTCGTCAAGGAGGTATGAGTGTTAAGGGTACTTCTTAAATTCATTAAACTGTCCAAATATGCTTCCTCTTTGGTTTATAATGATAGGGATGAGATGAGCCATTTTGTAACTGGCATGTCCGAAGAGATTGAATAGGAATGTCGTGCAGCCATGCTTCATGACAATATGGATCTTTCTAGGTCAACAGGTTGAGGATAGTCGTCTAAGGAAGAAGAATTGGAAAGCTAAAGAAGGCAAGGTCTTTGAAAGTGGTTCCTCTAAGAATAGGCTTGATATGCAAGACAAGCCTAAGTTTAAGAAGAGGTTTTCAAATTACGTTCCTTCTAATTTCTCCAATAATAACAATGATAGAGGTTCTAATCCAAAACCTTAAAAGGGGAGAAATGTCGATTCACCAAAAGAGAGACCAACTTGTGGTAAGTGTGGTAAAAAACATGGGGGGTTAATGTCTTGTTGGGACTAATAGTTTCTATGGTTGTGGCGAAGGTGGCCATATGGTGAAAGATTTTCCTTATGTGAGAAGTAAAGGTAAGGGGGAATAGCCAAGCTCAACCAAGCGGTCCTAGTTCTGAAGCTCCAAAAAGGAATCGTTTCTATGCTCTCAAGGCTAGAAGAAAACAACAAAACTCTCCCAACGTTGTGATGGGTATTTAACAAGTCTTCTCTATTAATGTTTATGCATTGCTTGATCCAGGTGCAACTCTTTCTTTTGTTACACCTTTGGTAGCTAGGAAGTTTGATGTACTTTCTGATGTTTTGATTGAACCCTTTTCGGTTTGTACCCCAATGGGTGACTCTATAGTTGCAAAAAGATTCTATTGGATATGTCCTATGATGTTGCCCAATATAGTTACTCTTGTTGATTTAGTAGAACTTGACATGTTTGGTTTCGATATTATTTTGGGAATGGATTGGCTTGATGAATGTTTTGCTTCCGTAGATTGTAGAACAAGTTTGTAAAGTTTAAATTCCCTAATGAACCTATTTTAGAGTGGAAAGGGAGAAATTCTATGCGAAGGGGTCAAACTATTTCTTGTTTGAAGGCTTGTAAGATTATAGCCAAGGGTTGTTTATACCATATGGTGAGGGTTAAGGACCTAGAATGTCAAACTTTTTCTATTGAGCCAGTCCCTATAGTGAGAGAATTCCCAGAATTATTTCCTAATGACCTTCCAAGAGTTCCTTCTGAACAGGAAATTGACTTTAGCATTGATTTATTATCGGATACGAATCTATTTCAATTCCTCCATATAAGATGGCTCCGACTGGATTGAAAGAGTGTAAGCTCCAACTCAAATATTTACTCGACAAGGGTCTTATTTAGCCTAGTATTTCTCCATGGGTTGATCCAGTCCTGTTTGTTAAGAAAAAGATGGGTCCCTTACAATGTGCATTGATTATTGCCAACTCAATAAGGTCACCACAAAAAACAAGTATCTTCTCCCTAGGATTGATGGTCTATTTGATGGACTCCAAGGGGATAGTTACTTTTCCAAGATTGACTTAAGGTCAAGATATTACCAATTTAGGGTGAGAGGTGAAGATATTCCTAAGATAATTTTCTGAACTATATATGGTCACTATGAATTTCTAGTTATGTCTTTTGGGTTAACGAATGCCTCGGCGGCGTTTATGGATCTAATGAATAGAGTTTTCCGAGATTACCTTGACTCATTTGTGATTGTTTTCATTTATGAAATTTTGATATACTCCAAGAATGAAGATGAGCGTGACAGTCACTTGAGGTTGGCCTTGCAAGTTCTCAAAGAACACCAACTTTATGCCAAATTTAGCAAGAGTGAATTTTGGTTGTGGTCAGTTGCTTTTCTTTTACATATTATCTCTAGTGATGGTGTAGAAGTTGATCCGAAGAAGACGGATGTGGTCAAAAATTGGCCTAGAACTTTTACTCCCACTTACATAAGGAGTTTCTTGGGTCTAGCCGGGTATTGTAGAAGGTTTTTGATGGATCTTGGTCCATTGCTTCTCCTTTGACAGCTTTGACCCAGAATAGAGTGAAGTATTAGTGGTAGGAAGCTTGTGAAAAAGTTTTTCAAGAATTGAAAGATAAGCTTTCCGCCGCTCTGGTGTTGACCTTACCGGAGGGCAATAAAGGCTTTGTAGTGTATTGTGATACTTACCGAATGGGCTTGGGATGTGTCCTATTGCAGCGTGGGAAGGCGATAGCTTATGCATCTAGGCAACTCAAAGTTCATAAGAAGAATTATCCAACTCATGATCTTGAGTTAGCCACTTTAGTTTTTGCCTTGAAAATATAGAGACACTACTTGTTTGGTGTGCATGTTAATGTATTACTGACCATAAAAGTCTTCAATAGGTGTTTACACAAAAGGAGTTGAATCTCCCACAGATAAGAGGTTAGAGTTATCAAAGGATTACGACATAAGTGTCCTTTACGACCATGGCAAGGCCAATGTAGTTGTGGAGGCTCTGAGTCGTATGACTATGGCTAGTATGTTTCATGTGGAAAAAGAGAATAAAGAACTTGTGAAAGATGTTCATAGGTTGGCTCGATAAGGTGTGCGGTTAGAAGATTCTCCAAATGGTGGTTTGATGATCCATCATAACTCCGACTCATCTTTAGTGGTGGAGGTGAAATCTAAGCAGCATCTTGATCCACTATTGATGAAGTTGAAGGAATTGGTGCTTGGTAAGTTCAATGAGTCATTCTCCCCGGAGGATGGTGTTCTTAGGTACCAAGGAAGATTATGTGTACCCGATGTTTAGGATTTAAGAAATCGAATTCTAGAAGAAACTCATGGTTCTCTCTATTCTATACATCCGGGTGCCACCACGATGTATCATGATCTTAGAGAAATCTATTGGTGGGATGGTTTAAAGAGGGACAACGCAGAGTTTGTTGCTAAGTGTGCAAATTACCAATAATTTAAAGCTAAGCATCTTAAACCGTGTGGTTTAACCCAAATCATGGATGTTCGTACATGGAAGTGGGAAGCCATCAATATGGACTATGTTGTTAGGTTACCTCTAACTCGGAAGAAAAATGATTCAATATGAGTTATTGTGGATAGATTGACAAAATCTACCTATTTTAATCCTGTTAAGTCTACATAGACGGCCAAAGATTATACAAGAATCTACATCAATGAGATTGTGAGCTTTATGGGATTCCTCTATCCATCATTTCGGATAGAGGTGCCCAATTCACTTCTCGTTTTTGGGAGGCTTTTCAAAAGGATTTAGGTACTCAAGTGAAACTTAGTACCGCTTTTCATCCTCAGACAGATGGTCAAGGGAAACGTACCATTCAGACATTTGAAGACATGTTAAGAGCCTGTCATTGATTTCTTGGGAAGTTGGGGTTATCACTTACCCTTGATTGAGTTCTCTTACAACAATATCTATCATTCGAGCATCTCCATGGCACCTTTTGAAGCTCTTTATGGTAGTAGGTGTAGATCTGCGGTTGGATGGTTTGAGGTTTGTGACTCCTCAATCCTTGGTCCAGAGATTATCTATGAAGCTATAGAGAAGGTTCCAATCATAAGAGATAGATTGAAGACATCCTATAGTCGGCAAAAGTCTTATGCCGATAATAGAAGAAGAGATCTCGAGTTTGAAATAGGTGATCATGTCTACTTGAAGATTTCACCTATGAAATGGGTGATGAGATTCGGTAGAAAGGGGAAGTTAAGTCCCGGTATGTTGGTGCCTATGAGGTTTTACAACAAATTGGGAAGGTTGCCTATGAGTTGAAACTACCTGGTAAACTAGCTTCGGTTCATCCTATGTTTCATGTGTCCATGCTCAAGAAATGCATAGGTGACCTGGTGTCTATTCTACCTATAGAAGGTTTAGGAGTGGATGATAACCTCTTTTATGAAGAGGTTCCGGTTGAGATACTAGATCTCCTAGTCAAGAAGTTGAGAAACAAGGAGGTTGCCTCTGTAAAAGTTCTGTGGAGGAATCAACTTAAAGAGGGTGCAACATGGAAGGCTTAAGCCGACATGAAGTCCCGCTACCCTCATCTTTTTACTCCGTGAGGTTAGACATTCCCCTTGATAGGGAAATTAATGAATAATCATGAAATTAACTTGTTTTCCTAGGTAGGTGCATGTTTGATAAACATTGTGCCAACTAGAGTTTTAAGAAAATGCTTTCATACTCTATTATTACACTTATGTGAAATATGTATGCATGAGTCTTTTTGGTATTTTGTTGTTTTGTTGTTGTATTGAGAAGAACAATAACATGGTAACTCTTTGATGCATTCTGAGCTTATGCTAAGGTTGATAAGAAAATTCCTCACTATGTATTAAGAATATGGAGCTCTTATATGTTCTGTATCATGAATTGAGTACTATGTGTAATGTTATGGTATGTGTGGTGTGGAGTTATGATATACTCCTATGAGTTGTGACTCACTATGATTTTTTGTTGTTGATTGATTGGGATGCTAGTATGGAGTCTATTCCTTACCCTCGACAAGATTTTAGTGTCATTCGGGGACGAATGTTCCTAAGGGGGTGATAATGTAACACTCCGGAAATGCCATGAATTATACTGGAGATTAATCTAATGAATAATGTTTAAAATTATGTTTCGAAACATATATTAATATAATAAAATCATTTGGAAAAAGTTAGAGCCAAAACGACTAAGAAAGACCTTGACGTCCAGAAATTAGCTAATTTGAACTGGTTGATGTCCCTACGTTTGGGGAAGGTTTCGAAGTGTCAAATGAAGTGCAAAACTTGTAAAGAGACCTTGTATAGGTATTATGTAGTACAAAGGGTCCAAAAGTGCGGTAATTACACCACAAGTACCACTCGAAGGGTCCTTGGGGAGGACCCAAACATGGGTGGGCCGACCGCCTGCCAGCCTGCGAGCAGGCATTCGAGGCAAGGCGTGTGACGCGAGCCGAACACACAGGTCCCTGCCTCAAGATTTGAGAGGAAGCCTCGCGACGCGAGGCTGACACTCACCTCACTTGCTTAACCAAAAAACTAAGAAAAATAACGGGAATCGGCCCCGCGACACATAGCCACTTCCCAAAATCATTAAAGTCGTATTTTTGGTAATTTAGTTTCATAAGAAGACTTATTTTAGTAGAGGTTATTTTGGATAATTCATTAGACGACTATATATGTATACTAGGTCAGTTTTAGACCACTTTTACATGTCCATATCATATTCAAACGGAAATTCTCTCATCTCTCAAGAAACACTCTCTTTTCCAAACTCCACTGATGATCAAGAAAAGCTTAAGGAAGAAGATGAAGGCTTCAAGTTTTTCATACAACTTCGTGGATTATTCATCTATAAGGTACTAGTTTTTCAATCTTGGGATTCCTTTACCCAAGATGTACCTTCAAATATAAGTTTTCAAGAACTTCAAATACTAGGGTTTTTACTCTACGAAATGGATTTTCTTCCTAACTCTAGATTATGATTTTCAATGAAAAGTAAGTGTTTATATGATTGATTCCACATGAATTGTTGAGTATTGTATTATTAGTGCTTGAATCTCGTGTGATGCATGTTCTTATATAGATGATGGTTACGTATGGTTGTTGCTACTACTAGATGACATGAAAATGTAGGGATTGGAACTAAGACTACGATGAATTCTTAAATGACTCTTTCATTATCCTACATTATGTGTTGATCTTGTATATGATTTGAAGAGTTGTTATTGATTATGCTATTAAGTATTTCAATAGGTTATAGTTATGAATGTTGTAAGTTGAACATAAGTTCTTGAATAAGGTTCTTTGAAGCAAGAGGTAAGTCTTCTAAAGTTGTGATTACTCTACAATGTTTATGTTAGACTATAAATCATGATGCTATGTGTGGAAGTATGTATGATGTTGCTTTGTGTATACCCTAGGCTATGAACATGTTATTTGCGAGATCCTGAAAAGAACACGTTAAATGCAAGTTATGATATTTTCTTGTATGCTTTATACAAGATGACTATGTTATGTTAATCTCACAAACTAACGGTTAAAATGAAAAGAAATTCTCATCTAATCCCAAAGAGCTCATGATCATGTTTATATAAGGAGTTAATCTCCTATGACCTACGATGAGATTATTAAAAAAGTCAAATTAATGGTTATTCAAGAAAAGGGACTTAAGCTAAGCACCGATGAACTAGATATGAGAAGTGTCCTTTCCCTAGTTGGAAAGTAGGTTCATAATGACTCTCATGAGATTGATGCTGCCATGTAATGTGGAACTATGGTCTCTAATCCATCTCCTACTTCTTTACCTATGTTGCCACCATAGGATACTAGCTAGTGGATCAACCTAGAAAGGTATGTCATATTAGGTTCTACTTTGGCTAGTAGACCACTTTTATCCGATGTGGGGTTTTATGACACCGGATTCCATGTTTAGCTCACATGGTCTATGTTGGTTAAGGCATATTCTCCCTCATGTAAAATGAAGGACAAGTGAATGAACGTTGACTAGGGTGACTTGAGGAGTCTACTTAGTAGAGGTAGGAGTATGGGATTTTACCTAGACATTGCACAAGTTGACTCTAAGAGAAATCCTAGGAGATTGTTCTTATGTAATATGATAACATGAAAAGTATGATGATTATAATACATGTTGTTACTCTTATATTAAGTTGGTTATTCTTATGATGAACATGTGATTAATTTATATTGTTATATGATGTGATGACTTATTATGTTACAAGTTATATGAGGCAAAGCTTTACTCATGGTCTCCTATCTTATCTACTTGGTTTTGTGGGCTATAGGGATTCACATCACGATTGCACTTGTTGATTGGAGATGGGATCATTGGTATGTGTTTTCTATGTAATGTATATGTGATCTATTAAATATTAATCTTAACATGGCTTTATGATAATATGTCTTTGATTATGATCATGCCATATGTTGGTGGAATCCTTAACTTGTACATGTTCTGTGGTATGCGCATTGAAGACATTCTCATGACTTAGCATACTTTTCCAAAGAGATGATAAATGGTCTTTTTTCATGCATGTCCTTAAGTTTTATGTGCATATACCCATACTTAGTCGATGTGACGTAATAACCCCATTACTTTATATTACTACAACTGTAGATTCCGGCCATTTAAGTTTAAGGAGGTCTATTTGAAAAAGCTTGGAACTCTTCCTCCAAGTCTTTGTAGGTCCTCATATTCGAGGATGCTATCTTTTCAATATTCTAGCTTAGGCAGATTTTAATAGTTTTAAGAATACACTAATTCCATTATGTCTTTGGATTCTTTTGTACTAAGGCCTCTATGGCATAATTATTATTTATTAACTTAGTCCAGATTTGTACTCTTAGATGATTTTATATATGTGAGACAACTTTTAGAATATCGTATGTCTTTATGAATTTTAAGTATGAAGTCTAAGTATACTTCAAGTAGAATGTAAAAGTTTTAAATTTCTTCCGCAGTTTTTACTGATCACATGTTATGACGAATGCTAAGAGGTTTGTTTGAGTCCTTTGAGAGGAAGCCGACGCTGGTTGCATCTGAGGTATACTCTCCGGGTGTGACAATTCTATTCATCCGGGTGCCAGCAAGATGTATCATGACGTTGAAGAGATCAATTGGTGGGATATTTGAAAAAAGGACATGGAAGAGTTTGTTCGAAAGTGTCCAAATTGTCAACAAGCCAAAGAGGAGCATCTTAAGCTGGGTGGTTTAACCCAAATCATGGATGTTCCTACTTGGAAGTGGGAATCCGTTAATATGGATTTTGTTGTTGGGTCGTCTCGAACCCCAAGGTAAAATGATTCAATATCGGTTATTGTGGATATGTTGACCAAATCTGCCCACTTTATTCCTGTTAAGTCCACTTATACTGCCTAAGATTATGCAAGAATATAAATTAATGAGATTGTTATACTTCATGGGATTCCCTTATCCATCATTTCACATAGAGGTTCCCCATTCACTTGTCATTTTTGAAAGGCTTTTAAGAAAAGGTTTTAGGTACTCAAGTGAAACTTGGCAATGCTTTTCATCCTCAGACGGATAGTCAAGCGGAACGTACCATTTAGACCCTTGAAGATATGTTATAAGCCTTAGTTATTGATTTCAAATAAAGTTGGGATGATCATATACCACCGATTGTGTTCTCCTACAGCAATAGTTACCATTCGAGCATCACCATGGCACCATTTGAAGCTCTTTATGGTAAAAGATGTAGGTCGCCGGTTGGATGGTTTGAGGTTGGTGATTCCTCTCTCTTTGGTCTCAATATTATCTATGGGTCTATAGAAAAAGTTCAACTAATAAGAGATAGATTGATGACAGCTTATAGTCGGCAAAAGTCTTATGCCGACAATAGAAGAAGAGATCTCGAGTTTGAAATAGGTGATCATGTCTATTTGAAGATTTCACCTATGAAAGAGGTGATAAGATTTTGTAGAAAGTGGAAGTTAAGTTCCCTGTATGTTGGTAGTTATGAGGTTCTACAACGAATTGGAAAGGTTTCCTATGAGTTGAAACTACCTAGTGAACTAGCTTCAGTTCATCCGGTGTTTCATGTTTCTATGATCAAGAAATGCATAGGCAACCTGGTGTCTATTCTACCCATGGAAGGTTTAGAGGTGATGGAAACCTATCCTATGAAGAGGTTCCGGTTAATATTCTAAATCGCCAGGTCAAGAAGTTAGGAACAAGGAGGTTGTCTATGTAAAAGTTCTATGGAGAAACCATCTTGTTGAGAGTGCAACATCAGAGGCTGAAGCTGACATGAAGTTCCGCTACCCTCATCTATTTACTCCTTGAGTTTAGACATTCCTCTTAGTAAAGAAAGTAATGAATAATATGATATTGACTTGTTTTCCTAGATAGGTGCATGTTATGGTAAAAGTTATACTTATCTAAGTTTAAGAAAATGCCTTTATACTCTATTTTTGCACTCATGTGAAATGTGTATGCATGTGTCCTGTTGAGATTTTGCTGTTATGTGTTGACTTGAGAAGAATGATAACATGGTAACTCCTTGATGTAATTTTATCTCATTATAATGTTGAGAAGGAAACTCCTCATTATGTGTTATGAATCGTTAATGAGTGCTATGTGTAATGTTATGGTATGTGTTGAAAGAGTTGTGAATGACTCCTATGAGCTGTGACTCATTATGATTTCATGTTCTCGTTAGTTGGGCTGCAAGTATCGAGTCTGTTCTTACCCTCCAAAAGATTTTAGTATCATTCGGGGACGAATGTTCCTAAAGGGGGGAGGGGGATAATGTAACACTCCGAAAGTTCCATTACTTAGATTACAGCTTCATCTATTTAATATTGTTCAAAATGATGTTTACAGACCTATATTAATGTACTCATTTAGGAAAGGTTAGAGACAAAACGACAAAGTAAGACCCTGATGTCCGGAAACTAGCGAATTTGAACTAGTTGACGTCGTTCGGTTTGGTGAAGGTTTCGAAGTGTCAAATAAAGTCCAAAACTTGTAAAAAGACTTTGTATAGGTATTCTATAGTACAAAGGGTCCAAACGTCCGGTAATGTCACCCCAAGGAAAATCCAAAGGGTCCTTGGGGATGACCCCAACATGAGTAGACAGGCTGTCAAAGCAGCCTGCACGAGTCAAGCACCAAAGGGCTACTGCACGAAGCGCAGCCCACAGTCTCAGGATTTGGGAATCACCCTTGCAATGCGAGGCTGTCACGAAGCTCACTGTCTCGACCCAAAATTGAGAAAAAAGTATTGGAATTGGCCCCGCGACGCGCAGCCACTTCCCTGATTTGTAAAAGTTGTATTTTTGGCGATTTAACTTCACAAAAAGACCTATTTAAGTGAAGGGTTTTTTGGGTATTTTATAGGACGACTTTTAATGATTTTAAGTCAGTTTTAGACCATTTTTTACAAACTTAAATCAAATAAAATGTATTCTTCTGATCTCTCTCAAGAACGTTCTCTTTTCCAAACTCCATTGAAGAACAAGAAAAACTTAAGAAAGAAGACGAAGACTTCAAGTTTCTCAACCCAAATTCGTGGAATATTTGTCAATAAGGTATGTATTTTTCACTCTTGGAATTCCTTTCCCCAAGAGGTCCTTTCAAAGATAGTTTTCAAAAATTCAATTTCTAGGGTTTATACTCTACAAAATGGGTTTTCTTCCTAACTCTAGATTTTTGACTATCGATGAAAAATAATGGATTTCTATGGTTGATTAAGTACAAATTATTGAGTATTTGATTAGTAATGTTTGAATTTCTATGAAGCATGATCCCTCTCTACATGATGGTTTTGATTGAATATATCTACTACTTGATAACATGAAATCGTTGGGATTGGGACTATGACTTGAATGAATTCTTTAATGATCCTTTACCTTATTATACATTATGACTTGATATTGTATATGACTTGAACAGTTGGTATAGGCTATGCTATTGAGTGTTTCACTATGTTATTGGATGATTGTTTTAAATTGAACATAAGTTCTTGAATAAGGTTCTTGGAAGCAAGACGTAAGTCTTCTAAAGTCGTAATTACTCTATGAAGTTTATGTTAGCCTATAAATGATGTTACAATGATACTGAAGTATGTATGATGTTTCTATACATATTTGTTGGGCTATGAACATGTTAATTGTGACATCATGATAAGAATACGATAATGCAAGTTATGATGTTCTCTTGTATACTGTACAAAAGATATTTATGATATGTTAATCTCACAAACAAAGGGTTGGGATGAAAGGAAATTCTCATCTAATTCTAAAGAGCTTATTATCATGTTTATACAAAGAGTTAATCTACTACGACTTAATATAATATTTATGAGCATATGATAACTTAAAGGTTACTCAACGAGTGAACTAGATGTGAGAGGTGTCCCTTCCCTAGTTAGAAGGTACGTTCACAATGACTCTCATGAGATAGAGGCTTCCATGTTATGTGGAACTATGGGTATCTAATATATCTCCTAGTTCTTGAACTATGTTTCTGCCATAGGATACTAGTTAGTGGATCCACCTAGAAAGCTATGTCATGTTTGGTTCTACTTTGGCTGGTAGACCACCTTCCATCGTAGTAAGGTTTTACAAAACTGGATTCTACACTTAGCTATTGTGGTCTATGTTAATTAAGGAAAGTGTTCCCGAAAATAAAATGAAGTAATGATGTGAACTCTAACTAGGGTAACTTGATGGGTTGGCTTAGTCTAGGTAAGGGTATGAGACTCTACCTAGGCATTGCACTTGTTGGCTTTGAGGGAAGTCCTAGAAGGATGTTCTTATGTTATATATGATATTATAAAGTATATGCTATGAATATGATGACTTTACATATTGTTGAATCTATATGATGTTAGTTCACTTATAAGCATGTTTTTGGTATATATTGTTGAAGTATGATTATCGCTACTATTGATACTATGTTATGTTACGTTGGCATTACTTGTGATCCTTTGTTTGGTTTGCTTGATTGAGTAAGGTTATGGGGCTTTACTTGGTCATTACACTTGTAGGCTAAATGAAAGGTTATAGATAGGGTCTTGCTTATATTATGATGGTATGAACTCTTGTACATGATTGTTGATGTTATGACTTGATATTGGAGTTGTCTTGATTATGTAATCAATTATGGGTATATACATGTTGACTTGACTATACTTGTTATTGCTGGTCTTGTAAGACCCCAAAAATTAGATAAGGTGTCTAGAGCCTAACATGTTTTTATTAAAGTTATATTGTCCTAAATATGCTTAAAATATAGTATATAGGTAGTAGCTAAAATATTAGAGGTATTGGAAGTCGAACGTTAAGGGACGACTTAAACGTTCAACGACTAAGTCACCTAGATGCCTAATATGTGGTTCTATGTGTTTATGGGTGTTTTATGATTTTATAAGATTCTAAAATGTCTTATTATATGATATAGAGGTAGTGTACAAAGTTGAAGTGATTTGAAAGTCGAACATTAAGGGACGTCCAAGACGTTCGAAGACTAGTCGCTTATGTGCCTCATGTGTCTATGCATGCCTAAATCTGTATGAAATGAGTCTAATAAGTCTTGAATTGGTTTAAAATTATGTTTAATGTTGTTATATGAAGTTTTGTGAAGTTTGGAGGTCAAACGCCCAAGAACGTCCAAGGCGTTCGTAAGATAGACTCTAAGACGTTCATCGTATGTCATGATGGGGCTTGGACTGTTTGGACGTCTTATAGGTGTTTGTTTTGGATGAAATTCATGTTGAAGGTGTATAACTTTTTAAGTTTAGTAATAACGTTGGAAATGTCTGGGTACGACTTCTAAAGGGCCCTACAAGAGGCCCCAAAAGAAGGACCCAAAGATGCCTAAGACAGTGCCTGGGCAGTGTCCATTGACAGACCCAACGACGGATCGTTGGTCCACCAACGGACCGTCGAGAAGGTATATTCTAGGGATACATGACTTGGGAAGGTATTAATCAAATTTTGGCTAAGTGTCAGGCGACGGAGGCCAGGCACGGCCCGTCAAAGCCACAACGCCCCGTCACTGCCTTCATCGCAGGTGGCCTGCAATTGGCAGCCTGCGTGCTGTTAATTAGAGGGGTGAATGGGAAATTGACCCCATATCCTAAGATGATATAATAGGTTTGTTTAGATATATTTTGGTGTATATAAGTCATCAAAAACGTGATCACCCCATTCTAGAATCCTCTCACAAGATTGAAACATTTCCCTCAAAAAATACTCTCTCTAGAAACCACCATTGTTGATGAAGCTCAAGAACAGATTCAATCTGGGTTTTATATGGATGAATCATCAAGTTTAAGAGGTTTTCAACTAATCAAATATATGGTGATCTTCATATCTTGTTATCTTTTCATCTAGAGAGCCATTCTCAAATATTTCAAAAGAGAAAAATAGGATCAAACACTTTCTTCTTAAATTTAGCATGGGTTCTTTATTAAACTGATTTCAAAGGAATAATATGAATGTATTGATGATTATATACTGATTTGGAAGAGGATTTCAATCCAATTGCATGATGAACCCATGCTCTATCACCAAAAAGATTTAGTGTTGCATAGGCCTTAGGATCTTGATTTGTTAGCGATTTAATTATGATTCTATTACTTGATTTTATTGCTGTTATTTACATGAATTTCTGTTGAATTGATTATGATCCGTCTATGATGATATATTTATGAAGATTTGAATATGAATAGCCTATGTTTCTACATGTTGTCTTGACGTCGATTGTGAGATCGGTTGTGTAGAGTTTTGATTATGTATAAACTGATGTAGCTACTGTTTTAGGGTGATATAATGGATGAATTTTGTAGGTATAAATCGTTAATGATCAAGTTAAGAATGTCTTGCATGAATTGATCTAGATTCCTTTAGGCTATGAAGTGAAAAAGCTAAGTGTATGATGGATCTTGAATTGTGATTAGATGAAGCATAATTTCGTCTTGATTACCTACTGAATAAGATACTTTCTAATGAGTTTATTGTTGATAAAATGTGAATGATGATCAGATCTATAGAGAGTTCATTGTATTGGTAAAGTCTTTTATACTCTAGCAAATCGATAAGTCTAAATGCCTATGTTGTAACCTTAATCTTGAAGGTATGTAATTATGATTTCAATATGGTTCATGTAGGTTTAGATACTGCCTTAGACTCATAATATGTATGAAATATGATTTAAATCAATTCAAGGGAAATTAGCTAATGATCTATGGTATTCTACTTTCCTAGTATGTTAATATGTTGTATTATGATATAGTATAATCTTGTAGCGACTTGTACATGGTTTATTATATGTTTGAAGTAAATTTAGATACTACCATATATGTGTTTTATTGATGAATAAGGTGTATTGATCAATGATGATCAAAGGGTGAGAAATTGGTAAGAATGCTTATTCTCTCTAGTCTTCTACTTCTCTATTTGTTTATAGTAATGTTGATGATACCTTGCATGGCATTGTGTGGTATAGTCCAATTATGGTGGCGGTGGTTACTTTATTGTTATTATATATGTGTTGACCATGGCCTTGAAGGCAAATTGATGAATATATGATTTAGAGATTTAAATGATCACCTTATGAGTAATTGTGCATATTTTCCTATCTAGTTGTGATCTAGGTTGTGTGGCTATTGTATGAGCATGCGTATATTCATTTTAGGGTATTGTACAGGTGCTGCCATTGATATGTTAAAATGGTTAGTATCTCCTACCCATGTACCCCTTATATGAAAGTGTAAATAGCTAAAGATAGGAGTCTTGGTTATAATGTGTATATTGTCTTGCCTCCTATGCTATTATGTATTGTGTGGTATGTTCTTGGAAGTATAATGTGGTCTAAGAGGGTGTCTTCCTCAAGGATTAATTTATAGCCATTATGTGATGTTGACCAATGTATAATACTCTCACTTACATGCATGTTACAAGTAGTATAGGTTCTGGTGTCTAAATGAAAGGGTTGTTCTCATATTCACTAAAGTCTACTACTATGCATGAATATTATATGTATGTGAAGTATATTATGTATTCCTTGCTAGAATGACTGGATAGGTGTACTAGTATGGGCAAGGGTATGGGACCTTGTCTATACATTGCACATGTGCATCTTGATAGGATAGTTCCTATGTTTGGTTTCTATGTATATGAACATGTTATGAATATGATGTATATGAAAGGATGAAGTATGAATGTTCATAGTGTCTTAGTGGGTTTATATGAAAGGATTGATCATATAACTATGCCTATAAACTCATGCATTGATATATGAACATGTGTGACATTATGGGTTATGTGAAAGGTTTCCTCACATATATGTATACACTCGTACACATGAATGATGATCTAGTCAATAGTGGATCCTTGAAAGATGTGCTCAAGTGTATCCTAAAATAGATAGTGCTAATACATATGTTATGTCCATGTGAAAGGATATTCTCACATGATTTAGTTGATGAACTCTCATCTATGACCTATGATCTAAGTATATGAGGGGATGACTCTCCTAAGCCTATGTTTTTATAAATAAATGTTAATGAAGGCTTTTTCAATAAAGGGAACTTAGCTTAGCACCGAGTGAACTTATATACGAGTGTGTGTCCCTTTACTATGTGGGAAGGTAGGTCTACTATAAATCTCATGGGGTGGATAGCCTCATGACCCAACATAGGGTGTAGAGTTGATATTTCCATAAATCCCCCAAGTTCCATAAACTATGTTGCCACCATAGGATACTAGCTAGTGGATCCATCTAGAAAGCTATGTTTATGTTGGGTTGTACTTTGGCTGGTAGACCACCCTTTATCGGTGTGGGGTTTTATGACACCGGATTCCATGTTTAGCATCACATGGTTTATGTCGGTTAAGGCTATAGTTTCCCTAAAGTAAAATGGACAATGGAAGTTAAATGACTAGGACCCTAAATAGAATGACTAAAGGGAGGTTACTTAGGATAGGTGGAAGTAATGAACCCATCTAGACAATGCACAAGTAGCTCCTTAGGAAGTTCTAGGAAGGTGTTCTTATGCATGTCACTATGTATGTGTTCCCTATGAATGACATTGTAGTATTTGTCTACTTGTTATGAAGATGTGCATGATATGAGTCTTTATGCATGATGTTGATCTTGTTGACTATATGATGAAGGTCTTGACATAACTATATCTATGTGGTATTATACTTCTATGATGGTATGTGTTGTCTTGTATAGATGATATGTATAATTTAACTTGTGGTCCTAAGGTGATACAGTTCACCTAGTATCCCTAAAGGATTACTTGGGAGACTAATGAATTAAAAGGAAGTGTTCACTGTAAAGTAACCTCAAATTGGACTTAAATTCTATAAGTGCTTTTCTATAATGTTTGGCCCTTGATTGTGTTTCTGTGAAGTATGAAAATGATATATATTCTATTGATAAAGGTTGTATGATGATTTACTCAAAATGACATGAAGTATGATTCAAAGAAAATGTCCCTTTTTAAATGCATGTTTGCCATACTTAGTACATTCTTGTGCTAATCCCATTCTTCTCTACTTTTTACACGAAGTATAGGTTATGTATGCTTAAAGGATATCTTTAATGGTGAAGAGCTTCATAGATGATTCCCAAGCTCAATGAAAGGAATCCTTAAGTTCAAGGATCTCCTACTTATGTCTCTATTGTAAAGTCTTTAAATATTGTATAGTTTGTGATATGTATTAAGGGTTGTGTCCCTAATGTACTCCAAAGTTATTGAGTCTAAGATGGAAAAGATACTTAGAGTTTATATATGTATTATGGCTTATATTTTATATCTATATGAAGTAAAGTTTCTAGCATGTGAGGTGCTATGAAAAGTTTTAAATTTTCCGCTAAATTTACCATGTCGATTCGATGAATGATAACTATGGGCGTGTATAAGAAATCCGAGAGGTCATGTACGCCGTGTTACTTCTAGGAGTTTCACCCTGTCATGACAGGTCTTGTGTTATATATGGTTTTGACTTATGGATTGTGTGAATGTTAACTTATGTTGGTTCTTGATTGTGCATAAAGCTTTTAAAAGTATTTTGACATAGTTTTGATCAAATGTCCTATTTATCATGATTTTACTTGTTTATGTGCATATACCCATACTTAGTACAAGTATGTACTAACCCATGTCTATGTTTGCTACAAATTGTAGGATCCAGCCGTTGAGCTTAGTTGAAAGCCATTAAACAAGTACGCGGAAACTTTCCAATGTTTTGGGTAGGTCCTCATCACTTCAAGGGAATTACCATATATCTAGCTTTCCAATGTTTTTTAGTCTTAGAGACATTTTCTTCATTCTATTTCATTTGGATGTACTAAGATTTGTAATAGCCTATATGTAGATCTATCATTGATGTAAGGGCTATGCCCATTTGATATATTCGTGTTTAGATGGTTATGATATGAAACATCCGTTTTGAGACAATATCATATTATATATACTCATGTGCAATAAAAGTAGAAGACTATGTAATCTTCTTATATGAAGGGTCTATGTATACTCGATATGAATATGTTATGTGTATGTAGAGGTCTATCTAAACCTCATTGTACAAGAAATAGAAAAGTTTTTAAATTTTCTGCCGTTTTACCCAATGATATGTTATGACGAATGTTAAGAGGCTAGTCTTAGTCATCTTCGAGGACGACGACGCCGGTTGCGTCTAGGGGGTGCTCCCCGAATATGACAAATTTGGTATCAGAGCATGAGGTTGGATATCTTTCGGATGATGTATTATTTAACTATGTCGATGTAGATTCTTACTTATAATTGTGAAGCGCGCCACATGTATGAATGGGAAGCTATAATATGCTTAGAAATTCTCATGTTCTTGGAAATCCAATATCGTGCCTCTAGAGTTTACCTATTGAGTGCTTTCACCTAAACCTTGTATGGTGGTTCTAGGCATGAATACTCGAAGAAACTCCGAACGAAGACTTTATGAAGAGATTGCTAATGCGGGAGATCCTCCCTGTGGCAATCAAGTTCCTCATCTTGAGGAAGTAGCTAACGGTGATCAAGCTCCGGCCAATCCTACGGCCATGACAGATGGTGAGATATGGGTTGACTTTCTCCAAATGGACCAAGCCGTTACAACCCAACACAAGACATCACTACTCAAGATAAGG
The DNA here is from genome assembly GCF_001406875.1 of Solanum pennellii. Classification (NCBI taxonomy): domain Eukaryota; kingdom Viridiplantae; phylum Streptophyta; class Magnoliopsida; order Solanales; family Solanaceae; genus Solanum; species Solanum pennellii. The sequence goes on from NC_028638.1 coordinate 24,681,503, forward strand.
CTATGACAGACCAAGCTAATCGGGAGGTGGTACCTCGAGGTAACCAAAATGTTAGCACCATGCCATCCAGTTTGAGGGATTTCACTAGGATGAATCCCTCTACTCTCTTTGGGTCTAAGCTTGAGGAAACCCTCCTGAGTTCATTGATGAAATATACAAAATTCAATTTTTTATGGGGTTGACTACTAGTAAGATGGCCGAGTTTGCTACTTACAAACTCAAGGATGTGTCCCAAACATGGGATGTGCAATGGAGGGATAGTAGTCCCTTTGTAACATTCCAGAAAATGTACGTGTCTAGTGAAGAGTCTATTAGGTTTTAAGAATATGTATTCTGGTACTTAGACATCGGAATGCCCAATATTGAGTAATATTAGGCATGTTAGAGAATATTCGCGTAAGGGTGTTAGCCAATTTCTATGTATTAACAAGTAACTTAAAATACACTTAGATGTTTAGCCAATTTCTATGTATTAAGATATACTTTTATGTTCAAATGCTACAATCCAAGCTTGTTTAGTAATTGTACCTGCAATGAAGACCCTAATCTAAAATATTAATTTCTTAGTTGTATGCATTAGGTACGAGGCATCCAAGTGTCATGCCTAGGTACCATAGAACATGATTCTTTAAAATGATCATGTAGATTAAGTAGTGCCCAATGACATAGTGAGGTTCATTGTACAAGAAATGTACAGCAATACATGTGCCAGCACATGTGCAAGAGACTAAGAAACCAAGCCCCAACCGAATTTGGTTAGGGAGGTTAGTGAGCAGGCGCGCGTGCGGGTAAAGCCACATGGGGTATCCTATGCTTTTAGCATATTTTAATTCTTCACTGTGATAAACACCAAGAAATTCACCTGTTGAGAAGATTAGGTGGGCCTAGCTTCCTAACCAGTCCTAGGCTTTAACTTAATAACCTAAATAACTAACCAACGTAGTATTAACTAAAATAAACTAACTAGTGTACCTGAAATCCTAAAACCTAACCGAGTGACACTAGCCGGGTAACAAACTAAAGAAACATTGTAGTACCTAACCTAGGATGGTCCAAAGGGGTTGGTTATGGTCCTAGTGACTCAGGAGTACTTTATTAATTACCTTAGGTCACTTAATTAATTAAATTAGCAACTTAATTAATTAATTAAAAATCCTAGTCAAAGCCAAAACCCTTAACAAATTTTCAAATTTGGCTAAGTCAAATGCTCTCCTATTTTTAGTCAATTTAGAAGGGGCTTTTTGGTAATTTAAATGTAGGGTCTTCTGGGTAATTTATGGGACGACTATATATGTATATTAGGTAAGTTTTAGACCACTTTTACACGTCCCAAATCATATCAAATGAAATTTTTCTCAATCTCTCAAGAACACTCTGTTTTCCAAACTCCATTGAAGAACAAGAAAAACTTAAGGAAGAAGAGGAAGGTTTCGAAGTTTTCAATGAGATTTTCGTGGATTCTTTATCTATAAGGTATGGGTTTTTCACTCTTGGGATTCATTTTGTCAAGATTCTCTTTCAAGATAAGTTTTCAAAAGCTTCAAATACTAGGGTTTTTACTCTATAAAACGGATTTTCTTCCTAACCTTACATTCATGATTTTTAACACAGAGTAAAATATTTTCTAAGGTTAATATCACACGAATTGTTGAGTATTTGATTGATAAAGTTTGAATGTCGTGTGATACATGATAATTCTATTAGTGATGGTTTCAGATGGGATGTTTATAGTATTTAATAACGTGTAAACGTTAGGGTTGGAATTTAAGGTTTGAATGAACCCTTTTACGACCCGTTTCCCTTCTCCTACGCTATGAATTGATCTTGTACATAATTTTATGAGTTTTTCTGGATTATGTTATTGAGTATTTCACTAAGTATGATTATGAATAGTGTAAGATGAATGAGGTTTTTGGAAGCAAGAGATAAGTCTTCTATAGTTGAGATTTTTCCACAATGTTTATGTTATCCTATGAATCACAATGTTATGTTATGAAAGTATGTATGATATTTTATGTGTATATGCTGTGATATGAACTTGTTAAATGTGAGATCATTATAAAAGTATGAAAACGCAAGCTATGATATTCTCTTGTATGCTTTACACAAGATGACTGATTAATGGTAATCTCACATATGAAGGGTTGCGATGAAAGAAATTCTCATCGAATCCTAAAAGAGATCATTATCATGTTTACACAGGGAGTTAACCTCCTATGACCTATGATAAGTTTATGATGAAAGAAAACTTAAAGGCTATTTCAAGAAATGGGACTTAAGCTAAGCACCAATGGATTAGATATGAGAAGTATCCCTTCCCTAGTTGAAGGTAGATTCACAATGATTCTCATGAGATTGAGGATTCTATGTAATTTGGAACTATGGGTCTCAAATAAATCTCCTACTTCTTAAACTGTTTTGCCACCGTAGGATAATAGCTAGTGGATCCATCTAGAAAGCTATCTCTTGTAGTTTATACTTTGGTCGGTAGACCACCTCTTTTTGGTGTGGATAAGACACCGGATTCCCTTTTTAGCTCACATTGTCTATGTCGGTTAAGGCGAATGTACCCTCATGTAAAATGAAAGGAAAGTAAATGAACATTGACTAGGGTGACTTGAGGAGTCTACGTAGTATAGGTAGGGGTATGGGACTCTACCTTGACATTGCACAAGTTAACTCTAAGAGAAGTGCTAGGAGATTGTTCTCATGTAATATGATTACATATAATATATATATGTTTATGATACATGATGTTACTCTTACATGAATGTTAGTCATTATGATGAATACGTTATTGGGTTATATTGTTATATGAAGTGATGACTACTTCTGTTACAAGTCACTTGAATCAAAACTTTAGTTATGGTCTCCTATCTTATCTACTTGGTTGTGCGGGGTTATAGGGGCTTCACATAACCATTGCACTTGTAGGTTGGGGATGAGATCATTGGTAAGTGTTTGTATGTTACGTTTATATGATTTATTGAATATGTTAACATGACATTATGAAAATATGTGTTTGATTATGATCATGTTATAAGTTGATGGTATCCTAAGTTTTTACACGTTATATGGTATGTGCATTGAGTACTTTCACATGACTTAGCATGTTTTCTAATGAAACGATAAATGATCCTTTTTCATGCATGTCCTTATGATTAATGTTCATATACCCATACTTAGTACATGTGGCGTACTAACCCCATTCCTTTATATTACTACAACTGTAGGTTCCGGCCATTGAAGTTTAAGGAGGCCGATTTGAAGAAGCTTGGAACTCTTTCTCCAAGTCATACGTTTGGGACACTATCATTTATTTTCTAGCTTATGAAGACTTTAGTAGATATTAGTATTATCTATTTCCATCATGTTTTCTTTGGATTCTTTTGTATTAAGGCCCATATGGCATATTGACTATTTATTGGATAAGTCCGGATTTGGAGTCTTAGATGGTTTTATATATATATATATATATATATATATATATATATGAATTGT
>NC_028638.1:24685710-24732682 GCF_001406875.1 Solanum pennellii
TATATATATATATATATATATATATATATATATGAGACATTCCTTAGAATATCGTATGGCTTATGAATGTTAAGTATAAAGTCTAAGTATACTTCAATAGTATGTTAAAAGATTTATTTTTTCTGCTAAATTTAACAATATAATTGTGATGGACGCTAAGAAGAGGCTTGTCTGCGAATCCTTAGAGGTTAACGACGCCGATCTCATCTGGGTGTATTCTCTGGGAGTGACAATCTTGGTATCAGAGCATAAGGTTAAATATCCTTAGTTACAATGTCTCACTAAACCATATTACCTAGTGTCTTGTTCATGGTTGTGAAGCGTGGGAAACAAAACGTTGTGTTATATTGAAGAACAGATCTAAATTTATAACCATAATTGTGGATGAGGGGCTATGTAATGACTAGGAAACTTCTTTTTTCATGATACTCCTATGTCATGCCTTTGGAGTTTTGACACTATGTGTTATTTAGAATCTAATCCCTTTCTTGTGTATATAGGCCATGAACAAAAATGGAAAACCGCGAGAAGAGTAGGAGAATAGATTGCGAATGCGGGAGCTACTCCCCAAGGCAATCGAAATGCCTCTCAAGTGCAAGCGGTTGCAAATGATCAAGTTCCGGTGAATCCTCCTTCTATGATGGATGGTGAGGTAAGGGCACCCCTGCTCCAGATAGCCCAATCCATTAACACCCAAGCTCAAGTCATCACGGCTCAAGCTAACAGAGAAGTTGTTCCTCGAGAGAACTAACATGCTAGTACTATGGCTAGCCGTTTGAGAGACTTTATGAGAATGAATATTCCTAAGTACTTTGGATCGAAAGTTTATGAAGAACCCCAAGATTTCCTTGATGAGGTCTATATGATTTCATTTGCTATGGGGGTGAGTACAACAGAAAAGGCTGAACTTGCTGCCTATCAACTGCTTGACGTGGCTCAGACGTGGTACAATCAGTGGAATGATATTTGGGCTTTAGGAGGTGGCCCCGTGACTTCTGAGATCTTCAAAAAGGCCTTTCTTGACAGATTCTTCCAAAAGGAACAAAGAGAAGCTAAGTCATAGGAGTTCATGAAACTTCGTCAAGGAGGTATGAGTGTTAAGTTATACTCCTTTGAAGATTATTAGGCCGTCCAAGTATGCTACTTCTTTGGTTTCTAATACTAGGGATGAAATGAGTCGTTATGTAATGGGCGTGTCTGAAGAACTTGAAGAAGAATTTCATGCAACCATGCTTCATGACAATATGGATCTTTCTAGGTTGACGGTTCATGCTCAATAAGTTGAGGAAAGTCACATAAGGAAAAGGAATAGGAAAGTTAAGGAGGCAAAGCCTTTTGAAGGTAGTTCTTCTAAGAGTAGGCTTGATGTTCAAGACAAGCCTAAGTTTAAGAAGAGGTTTTCAAACCAAGTTCCTTCTAATTTCTCCGGGAATCGCAATGATAGAGGTTCTAGTCCTAACCTCAAGAGGGGAGAAATGTTGATCCACCACAAGAGAGACAAACTTGTGGTAAGTGTGGTAAGAAACATGCGGGTGAATGTCTTGTTGGGACTAATAATTGCTATGGTTATGGCAATGGTGGCCATATGGTGAAGGATTGCCCTAATGTGATAATTCAAGCTAAGGGTAATAGCCAAGCTCAACCAAGCGGTCCTAGTTTTGAAACTCCAAAAAGGAACCGATCTATGCACTCAAGGCTAGGGGTGAACGAGAAAGCTCTCCCGACGTTGTGACGGGTATGTTACAAGTTTTCTGTGTTAATGTTTATGCATTGCTTGATCCAAGTGCATATGTCGGTAAATGGTAGTACCAACTAGAATTTTAAGAAAATGCCTTCATACTCTCTTCTTGCACTTATGTGAAACATGTATGCATATTTTTTCTTCAAATTTTGTTGTTGTCTTGAGAAGAACGATAACATGGTATCCCTTTGATGAATTTTGAGCTTATGATAAGGTTGATAAGGAATTTCCTCACTATGTTTATGAATATGTAGATCTTATATGATTGTGTATCATGAATTGAGTGCTAAGTGTAATGATATGTTATGTGCTTGTTGTGCTGCTGCTACCCTCCAAAAGATTTTAGTGTCATTCGGGGACGAATGTTCCTAAGGGGGGATAATGTAACATTCTAGAAAATGTACCTGTCTAGTGAAGAGTATATTAGGTTTCAAGAATATGCATTGGGGTACTTAGGCATCCCAATGCCCAATATTGAGTATTGTTGGGCATGTTAGAGAATATTGGCTTATGGGTGTTAGCCAATTTCTATGTATTAACAAGTAACTTAAAATACACTTTGATGTTTAGCCAATTTCTATGTATTAAGATATACTTTGATATTCAAATGCTTCAACCCAATCTTGTTTAGGAATTTTACCTGCAACGAAGACCTAAGATAAAATATTAATTTCTTAGTTGTGCACATTAGGTACGGCACATCCAAGTGTCAAGCCTAGGTACCATAACCCATGATCATTTAAAATAATCATGTAGATTAAAAAGTGCACAAGGACATAGTGAGGGTCCTTGGACAAGAAATGTGCAGCAACACATATGCAAGAGACCAAGAGACCAAGCCCCAACCGAATTCGGTTAAGGCGGTTAGGGGCAGGCGCTCGTGCGGGTAAAGCCACATGGGGCCTAGCTTCCTAGCAAGTCCTAGTCTCTAACAAACTTACCTAACTATCTAACTAACCTATTATGAACAAAAATAAACTAACTAGTGTACCCAAAATCCTAAAACCTAACTGTGTGACACTAGTCGGGTAACTATCTAAAGAAATATCCTAGTACCTAACCTAGGATGGTCCAAAGGGGTTGTTATGGTCCTAGTGACTTAGGGGTACTTTAGTAATTACCCTAGGTCACTTAATTAATTAAATTATAAACTTAATTAATTAATGACAAATCCTAGTCAAAGGAGAAACCCTTAACAAATTTTAAGATTTGGCTAAGTCAAATGCTCTCCTCTTTTTAGTCAATTTAGGAGGGGCGTTTTTGTAATTTAAGTGGAGGGTCTTTTAGGTAATTCATGGGAAGACTATATATGTATATTAGGTCAGTTTTAGACCACTTTTACACGTCCCAAATCAGATCAAATGAAAATTCTCTCAATCCCTCAAGAACACTCTCTTTTCCAAACTCCATTGAAGAATAAGAAAAGCATAAGGAAGAAGATGAAGGTTTCAAAGTTTCCAATGAGATTTTCGTTGATTCTTCATATATAAGGTATGTATTTTTCACTATTAGGGTTATTTTCCCTATTATTTCCTTTCAATATAAGTTTTCAAGAACTTCAAATACTAGGGTTTTTAATCTGCAAAACGGATTTTCTTCCTAACCTTAGAATTTAAGATTTAAACAAAAAGCAAAAGTTTTCTAAGATTAGTTTCACACAAATTGTTGAGTATTTCATTGATAAAGTTTAAATGTTGTGTGATACATGATCCTTCTCTAAGTGATGATTTCGGATGGGATGTTCATAGTATTTGATAATGTGTAAACGTTAGGGTTGGAGTCTAAGGTTTGAATAAACCCTTTTACGAACCGTTTCCCTTCTCCTACGCTATGCATTGATCTTGCACATGATTTTATTATCTTTTCTACATTATGTTATTTAGTATTTCACTAAGTATGATTATGAATAGTGTAAGATGAATGACGTTCGAGCAAGAGGTAAGTCTTCTAAATTTGTGATTACTCTACAATGTTTATGTTAGCCTATGAATCACAATGTTATGTTATGAAAGTATGTATGATTATTTATGTGTATATGATGGGCTATGAACATGTTAGATGTGAGATCATGATAACACTACGAAAATGCAAGCTATGATATTCTTTTGTATGCTTTACACAAGATGACTATGTTATGTTAATCTCATATATGAAAGGTTGCGATGAAAGGAAATTCTCATATAATCCTAAAATAGCTCATGATCATGTTCTTAGAGGGAGTTAACCTCCTATGACCTATGATAAGTTTATGATGAAAGAAAACTTAAAGGTTATTTAAAAAAAAAGGGACTTAAGCTAAGCACCGATGGACTAGGTATGAGAAGTGTCCCTTTCCTAGTTGAAGGTAGATTAACAATGATTCTCATGAGATTGAGGCTGCCATGTAATGTGGAACTATGGGTCTCTAATACATCTCCTAGTTCTTGAACTAAGTTTCCACCATAGGATACTAGCTAGTGGATCCACCTAGTAAGCTATGTCATGTAGAATCTACTTTGGCCGGTAGACCACCTCTTTTCGGTGTGGGGAAGACACCCGATTCCCTTTTTAGTTCACATGGTCTATGTCGGCTAAGGCGAATGTTTCCTCATGTAAAATTAAAGGAAAGTAAATGAATGTTGACTGGTGTGACTTGAGGAGTCTACTTAGTATAGGTAGGGGTATGAGACTCTACCTAGACATTGCACAAGTTAACTCTAAGAGAAGTCTTAGGAGATTGTTCTTATGTAATATGATAACATGAAGATATACGTTTATGATAAATGTTATTTCTCTTATATTAATGTTTGTCATTATGATGAATACTTATTGGGTTATATTGTTATATGAAGTGATGACTACTTATGTTACAAGTTACATGAATCAAAACTTTACTTATGGTCTCCGATCTTATCTACTTGGTTATGTGGGGTTATGGGGCTTAACATGACCATTGCACTTGTAGGTTGGGCATGAGATCATTGGTAAGTGTTTTGTATGTTATGTTTATATGATTTATTGAATATGTTAGCATGACTCGATGATAATATGTCTTCGATTATGATCATGTTGTAAGTTGATGGTATCCTTACTTTGTATACGTTATATGGTATGTGCATTGAATACTTTCACATGACTTAGCATGTTTTCTAATGTAACGATAAATGATCCTTTTTCATGTATGTCCTTATGTGTTATGTGCATATACCCATACTTAGTATATGTCGCGTACAAACCCCATTACATTATATTACTACAACTGTCGGTTCCGGCCATTGAAGTATAAAGTGGCCGATTTGAAGAAGCATGGAACTCTTTCTCCATGTCTTGGTAGGTTCTCATGTTCGAGACGCTATCATTTATTTTCCAGCTTATGAAGACTTTAGTAGATATTAGGATTATCTATTTCCGTCATGTTTTCTTTGGATTCTTTTGTATTAAGTCCTATATGGTATATTGATTATTTATTGGCTAAGTCCAAATTTGGACTCTTAGATGGTTTTGTAAATAAATAAGACAATTCCTTAGAATATCATATCACTTATGAATGTTAAATATGAAATCTAAGTATACTTCAGTAGTATGTTAAAAGAATAAATTATTCCGCTAAATTTAACTGTATAATTGTGATGACCGCTAAAAAGAGGCTTGTTTGCGACCTCTGAGAGGTTAACGATGCCGGTCTCATCTGGGGTGTATTTTCCGGGTGTGACACCCTTGAGAGGGTGTCCGATGACTTGGGATATTTTTAAGAAGGTATTTCCTAATAGGTTCTTTCCTAGAGAGAATATAGAAGCTAAGGTTGAGGAATTTATCAACTTTGGCCAAGGGGGCATGAGTGTGCTTGAATATTATCTGAAAATTACTAAGTTATCCAAGTATGTTCCTTCTCAGGTTTCCAACCCAAGGGATGACATGAACCGCTTTGTGACGTATATGTCCGATTACTTGAAAGAATAATGTCACTCGGCTATGCTACATGACAATATGAAAATTTGTCGTCTCATGGTCCATACTCAAGAAGTGGAAGAGGCAATGTTTAAGAATAAGAGTAAAGATGCTAATAGAGCAAGTTTTTTTATAGTGGTTCTTCAATGGGTACGTTTGATATTCAAGACAAGCTTAAGTTCCAGAAGAGGTTCTCCAAAAAAGTTCCTTCTAAATTTCCCAAGACTCGTGATGATAGAGTGTCTAACCCTAAGTCTCAAAAGGGAAGAGGTACTAACTCACCAAGCAAGAAGCCTACTGTACCAAGTGTGGTAAGGGTCATGTGGGTGAGTGCTTAGTTGGACTGGGGAATTGCTTCTGTTGTAGTAAAAATGGGCATAAGGTTCGAGATTGTTCAAATTTTAAAGGGCAAGGCAAAGGGAGTGGACAAGCTAGTGGTTCAAATGTTGATGCACCAAAGAAGAATCACTTCTGTGCTCTTCGCTCTAGGGATGAGCAAGAAAGATCTCCTGATGTGGTAACATGTATGTTACAAGTCTTTAATATAAATGTATATACTTCACTTGATCTGAGCGCTACATAGCGCTACATTGTCTTTCGTTACTCCCCTTGTTGTTAAAAAGTTTGATGTTTTCCCGGTTTATTAAAATAATCCTTTATTGTGAATACCCGGTGTGTGAGTCTGTTGTTAAAAATAGGGTATATAGAAATTGTCCCATAATGTTGCCCAATAGAATTACTTATGTTGTACTAGTTAAATAAGATATGGTCAACTTTGATGTTATATTGGGTATGGATTGGTTGCATTCTTGCTTCACTACTATAGATTGTAGAACGAGGGTGGTGAAGTTTAACTTTAAAATTGAACCCATGTTTGAGTGGAAGGGAGGGAAATCAATTCCTAGAGGTTGTTTTATTTCTTGCTTCAATTCTTGTAAGATGATCTCAAAGGGGTGTTTATATCATGTTGTGAGAGTCAAGGATTTAGACTCCGACAATCCTCCCATTGATATGGTCCCCGTAGTGAGGGAATTTCCGGAGGTCTTTCCTAATGATCTTCCCGGAATCCCTCACAAACGGGCAATTGAGTTTGGTATTGACTTGCTTCCGGATACGAACCCCATTTCAATTCCTCCTTATCGGATGGCTCAAACCAAATTCAAGAGTTCAAGGCTCAACTCAAAGACTTGTTAGACAAGAGTTTTATTCTCCCTAGCATTTCTCCATGGGGTGCTCCCGTATTGTGTGTGAAAAATACGGATGGGTCCTTTCGAATATGTATTGATTATTGACAACTTAATAAGGTTAATATTAAGAACAAGTACCCTTTTCCTAGGATTGATGATCTATTTGATCAACTCCAAGGTGCAAGTTACTTTTCTAAGATTGACTTGAGGTCAGGGTATCACCAACTTAGTGTGAGAGGTGAAGACGTACCTAAAACAACCTTTCGGAATAGGTATGGTCATTATGAATTTTTAATCATGTCATTTGGGTCGGCAAATGCCCATGCGCTTTTTATGGATCTTATGAATAGGGTGTTTCGAAGTTACCTAGATTCATTTGTCATTGTGTTCGTTGACGACATCTTGGTGTATTCAAAGAATGAGGGTGAACATGTGGACCACTTAAAAGTGGTTTTGCAAGTCCTAAAGGAACACCAACTATTTGACAAATATAAAAAATGTGAATTTTGGTTGTGGTCGGTGACTTTTCTTAGTCATATCATCTCTAGTGAAGGGGTAGAGGTAGATCCGATAAAGACTGAGGCGGTCAAGAATTGGCCTAGACCATTGGCTCCAACCGACATTAGGAGTTTCTTCGGTCTTGCGGGTTATTATAGACAGTTTGTTGGTGGGTTTGCATAGATTGCATCTCCTTTGACTACCTTGACCCAAAAAATGTGAAGTTTGAATGGTCGGATACTTGTGAGAAAGGATTCCAATTGTAAAAGGATAGGCTTATCTTTGCTTCGGTGTTGAACTTACATGAGGGAAATAAGGGTTTCATTGTATATTGTGATGCATCTCGAGTCGGGTTGGGATGTGTTCTTATGCAACATGGGAAGGTTATAGCCTATGCCTCTAGGAAACTTAAGGTTCATGAGAGGAATTACCCAACTCATGACCTTGAGTTGGCAGCGGTGGTATTTGCTTTGAAGATTTGGAGACATTATCTTTATGGGGTCCATGTGGATGTGTACCATAAGAATCTCCAATACATGTTTACCCAAAAGGAGTTACATCTCCGACAATGGAGGTGTAGGGTGGTTAGAATTGTTGAAAGATTATGACATGAGTGTGCTCTATCACCCAGGTAAAGCCAATGTGGTTGCGAACGCTCTAAGTCATATGACTATGGGTAGTGTGTCTCATGTAGAAGAAGTCAATAAAGACCTGGTGAAAGATGTTCATAGGTTGGCTCATTCGGGTGCAATGTTGGAAGATTTTCCAAATAGTGGTTTTGTAGTTCATCATAACTATGAATCGTCTTTGGTGGTTGAGGTGAAGTCGAAGCAACACCTTGATCCATTATTGATGGAGTTGAAGGAATCGTTCCTTGGTAAGCTAATCAGTCATTCTCCCTAGAGGGGATGGTGTTTTGAGGTATCAAGGAAGGTTGTGCATCCCTGATGTGAATGATTTAAAAAATCGAATCCTAGAGGAAGTTCATGGGTCCCGTTATTCGATTCATTTGGGTTCTACTAAGGTGTATCATGACCTTAGAGAAGTGTTTTGGTGGGATGGCTTGAAAAAGGACATAGCGGATTTTGTTGCAAAATGTCCGAATTACCAACAAGTGAAACCCGAGCACCAATAGCCGGGTGGCTTACTTCATGAAATCCAAGTTCCCGCTTGGATGTGGGAAGACCTTAATATGGATTTTAAAATGGGTTAGCCTCCGACTCAAAGGCAAAATAACTCTATATGAGTGGTGGTGGATAGATTGACCAAGTCCTCTCATTTCATTCCCGTTAAGTCCACATACTCAGCGGAAAATTATGCAAAGATCTATTTATATGTGATTGCGAGTCTTTATGGTTCTACGTTATCCATCATATCGGATAGGGGCACACAATTTACATTTAGGTTTTGGAGATCGTTTCAAAAAGGGTTGGGTATGCAAGTGAAGTTGAGCACCGTTTTTCATCCTTAAACGGATGGTCAAGTGGAGCGTACTATCCAAACTCTTGAGGATATTCCTAGGGCTTGTATCATTTACTTTTAGGGTAGTTGGGATGAGCACTTGCCCTTCGTTGAGTTCTCTTATGACAATTGTTATCATTACTCAATATCCATGGCTCCTTTCAAAGCTTTGTATTGTAGGAGGTGTAGGTCTCCTATTAGATGGATTGAGGTTGGTGAGTCTTTGACTCTTTGTCCCGATTTGATCTATATGACGTTGGAGAAAGTTCACATCATAAAAAATCATTTGTAAACAGCCTATAGTTGGCAAAAGTCCTATGCCGTTAATAGAATAAGAGAATAACAATTCGATGGAGGTGATAAAGTGTATCTGAAAATTTCACCCACGAAAGAGGTGGTTAGATTTAGCAATAAAGGGATGTTAAGTCATCGTTATGTGGGTCCCTATTGAATTTTGCAAAGGGTTGCAAGGTTGCATACGAGTTGAGATTACCTAGTGAGATATCTACGGTTGATCCGATTTTCCATGTATCTATGCTAAAGAAGTGCATTGGTGACCCCCAATCAATTCTTCCTATTGAAGGTCTTGGAGTGAAGGAGAACCTCTTCTATAAGGAGGTTCCGGTTCAAATCCTTGATCGACAACTGAAAAGGTTGAGGAACAAGGAGGTTGCCTCCTTAAAAGTGTTATGGAGAAACCACCTAGATGAGGGAGCAACATGGAAGGCCGAGACTGGCATGAAGTCCCGTTATCCTCATCTCTTTTGTATCTAAGGTTAGTTATTCCTGTTAATAATGAAAATAATGAGTTGATTTGAATTTGACTTGTTTTGCAAAGTTATGCACGTTTATGGTAAAAGGGTATATGCTAAAGTAAACTATATGGAAAATGCTCTTTTGCTTGATTTGCACTATTTTGTGTATTTCATATATTGTTGCCTTTATGAAGTGATATTGAGCATGTTTATGTATTGTTAAAAGAAGTTTTGGCATAATTGACTCTTAAATGATATTAAGCTCATGTTGTTGTTGGAAGGGAATTCCTCATGTTGTGACTTTGAGCCGTATGTGCGAAAATTGATGTTTTGAGTCATTTATTTAAATGAGATATTGTTATGTTGATTTTAGTTGTTACTCATGTTGATGATGTATATTGTTGGTTGGGCTTTTAGTCTTGACTCTATCCTTTACCTTTTAAAAGTTTAGTGTCATTCGGTGACATGTTCCTGGGAGGGGGATAGTGTAACACTCCGAAAAGTTGAGACCTAATCTAGAGCCTATAATGAGTTTATAAGGGTTTAGATATTGTTTTAAGACATAAAATACTTCATGTAAGTCATCCTATAAGTTTTAGATCAAAGACGTCAAAGAACATCTATGACGTTCAGAAACTAGCCTAATTGAACAAGTTGATGTCGCTATGTTTGAGGATGGTTTCGGAAGTTCAAATGAATTTTAGAGCTTTTAATAAGACTTTGTTTAGGTAGAGTCTTTTATTGAGATCCTAAACATCCAATAACGACGCCCCTAAAGGACCACCCGAAGGGTCCTTGAGAAGAACCCCAATATGGGTGGGAAGGTTGCAAAAGTAGCCTGCGAAGGATCAAGAATCAGTGGGTTGCTGCGCAACGCGCATCCCACACAGACCTCACTGGTTCATGTCACTTTTACAAAATTGAAAATGTGTGTTGGCCTTGTGACACGAAGCGACTTCCCAGATCTTGTCCGATAAAATCGTATTTTTGACAATTTGACTTCACTAAGAGACCAATTTAAGTGAGGGGTGTTTTGGGTAATTTAGGGGGTGACTCTATATTGACTTAGACTATGTTTTAAGACATCTCAACACACTCCGAACCCAAATCCCAAAGGAAACCCAAAAAGCTCTCACCTCTCTCTACTTTCTCTCTCCCTAAATCCTCCATTGAAGGAAGAACAAAGCTTGAGGAAGAAGATCAATTTCTCTAGGATTTCACTTTAATTTCGTGGATTAAAAGAAGATTTTCAAATTACCCAATTCCTAGGGTTTTCCAATTCTAATGGGTTTTCTTCTAAACTTCAAATTGATGATTGATCTTGATTAATTGTGATTACTTATGACTAATTGAGTATAGATTGTTGGTTAATTGTTGGTTAATTGATTGAATTTCACATTGATCATGTAATTTTTCCAATTCTCGGATCTTGGTTATAAATTGATGGGAATTGAGCTATGAATTGGTTAATAGACTTGTTTCATCTATTCTAATTCACCTACGGATTGACTAGGTAATGTATTGTTGAGATTGGATCAAATTCATGATGAACTGTAATTCACCTAAACCTAGGCATGGATTGATGTTAATGGGATAGTGATGAGTCAATTGAACAAGTTTTTTTGGTTAATTACTATTAAATGATGATACACCTATTGTTGGATGTAATTGATTTGTTGATGGTAATACCATGATGATATCTATTGAAGGATATTGACAAAGTCCTCATGATCCTAACTTTTACTTCAATTATGATGCTTTTGATTGATGATATAGTTCAATTGAAACATGTCTTGTGAATAGCCTAAGTAGGTGTTGATATGATGTTGAATTGAAATATCTTAACTATGTGATTGTGAGATTATGCTTAAGATGAAATGATATAAGGTTTTTTGTGAAGTACCTATGTTCCTTAATATGACATGATGATGTTAATGTGCTAAATCTCACATATTGAGGGTTGACATGAAAGGATGTTCTCATGCAATTCCTATTGAGCTAATGGCTATGACTATACGAAGAATTGGACCCTATGACCTAAACTAATGATTTATAATGAAAGTCATTTCAAATGGGACTTAGCTTAGCACCGAGTGAACTTGAAAAAGGGAGGTGTTTGCTTATGATAAAGGAAGATTCACCCTATAGTTCCATATGAGGTGTTGACTCCCCTATGGGGGACACTCACCCAATGGATTCCCATGAGATGAGGCTCCAATTCCATAGGCATGTAGGGTTAAATACATATCTCTTACTTCTAGTACTATGTTATAAGTTTTTCCTAGAGGTGAAAGTACTTATGCAGGGCCGGGTTAAATGAGTTCCGCGGGTAAGCAATTCGGTGCAAGCTCCAGCTGATGCCATTGATGTATAGGAAAACTAGCTTCTGGATCCACCTAGAAAGCTACATTTATGCTTGGCTCTACTTTTGCCGGTAGACCACCTTCCGTCGGTGTAAGGTTTTACACCACTGGCTTCAACATATACATCTTGTGCTCTATGTCGGTTAAGGTAAGTGTTCCCGAAAGTAAAATGAAGTAATGATGTGAACTCTAACTTGGATGACTTCATGGGTTGGCTTAGTCTAGGTAGGAGTATGGGACTCTACCTAGGCATTGCACTAGTTGGATTTGAGGGAAGTTCTAGAAGGATGTCCTTATGTTATAATGATCTTATAAAGTATATGCTATGAATATGATGACTTTACATGTTGTTGAATCTATATGATATTAGTTCACTGATAAGCATGTTGTTGGTCTATATTGTTAAAGTATGATGATGGTTACTATTGATACTAAGTTTATATTGAGTTGGACATTACTTTTGATTATTTGTTTGGTTTGCCTAATTGAGTAAGTTTATGGGGCTTTACTTGGTCATTTCACTTGCAGGCTAACTGATGGTTATGGGTAAGGGTCTTGCTTATGTTATGATGTTATGAACTGTTATACATGCTTGTTAATGTTATGACTTGATGTTGGAGTTGTCTTGATTATGTACTCAAATATGGGTATATACATGTTGACTTGACTATACTTGTTATTGTTGGTCTTGTGTTGTCTATGGTTTGGACTTATGGATTGTGTGAATGTTGGCTTATGTTGGTTCTTGATTGTTCTTAAAACTTTTTGAAGTAATTTGTCATAGTTTAGATAGAATGCCCTATTTATCATGGTTTTACTTGTTTATGGGCATATACCCATACTGAGTACAAATGTGTACCAACCCTGTGTTTATGTTTACTACAAATTGTATGATCCGACCGTTGAGCTTAGTTGAAGGACATTGAAGAAGTACTTGGAAACTTTCCCAAGTGTTGGGTAGGTTCTCATCACTTCGAGGGCATTACCACATATCTAGATTTTGAATGTTGTTCAGTCTTAAAGACAATTTCTTCATTTTATTTCATTTGGATGTACTAAGATTTGTAATAGCCTATATGTGGCTCTATTATTGATGTAAGGGCTATGCCTATTTGATATACTCTTGTTTAGATGGTTATGATATGAGACATACGTTTAAAAGATAATACTGTATTATATATACTTATGTGCAATTAGAACATTATGTAATCTTTTTATATGAAGGGTCTATGTGTACTGAATATATTATGTGTATGTACAGGTATATGTAAACGTCATTGTAAAAGTAATCTAAAAATTTAAAATTTTCCACATTTTAAACCGATGATATGGTATGACGAATGATAAGAGTCTAGTCTTAGTCGTCTTCGAGCACGACGACGCCTGTTATGTCTAGAGGGTGCTCCCTGGATGTTCCCCGACCAAAATCTGAAATTTGGAAAAGTGAGGGGTGTTTTGAGTATTTCATTGGGGTCCTATATATTGATTTCCAATCAGTTTTCCCTCACATTTACTCACTCAAATAAAATCCGCAAATCAAAACCCAAAAGCTCTCACCTCTCTCTACTTTCTCTCTCTATTCAACCTCCATTGAAGGAAGAAGAAAGCTTGAAGAAGAAGACCAATTTCTCTAGGATTTCACTCAATGATTAAGATTCATTAAGGTATGGGTTCTTCACTCTTGGGATTCTTTTCCCAATGGTCTTCTCAAAGTTTATCTCTAAATCACCCAATTCTTAGTGTATTCTATACAAATGGTTTTTCTTCTAAATTGATGGTTGATTATGACAAATTATGATTACCTATGGATAATTAAGTATATATAGTTGATTAATTGATGTTAATTAATGGAATTTCATGTATATCATGTCCTTTCCCTAATTCCCCAAATCTTGGATCTTGCTTGTGAATTTATGGGATTTCTAGAATGAATGGGTTGTAAGACTTGTCTTTAATATTATAATTCATTCATGGAGTGCCTTGTGTCATGTATTGTTGAGATTGAATCTATTTCTTGAATAATTCATGATGAACCCTTCTCTCTAACCCTAGATCATGAATTGAAGTTTATTTGGATAGTGATGATACAGTGGGCTTAGTTGTTGTATAGATTACTATTGTATGATGTTGTTACACCTTTTGTTGGATGGAATTGGTTGGTTGATATTAAAACCATGGATGATGTCATGTGAAGGAGATTGGATAAGACTTATGATCCTAAATCTTTACTTCAATTATAATGGCTTGTACTTGTTGATGAAGTTCAATTGAAGTTTATCTTGTGATTAGATTAAGTAGGTGTTGGTATGATGATACGATTGAAATGTCTTCATTATGTGAATTGTGAAATTATGATTAAGATTTAATGATATAAGATTGTTTATGAATTATCTATGTTCCGTATTATGACATGATGATGATCGTGTGATAATCTCACATATGAGGTTATAATGAAAGGATATTCTCATGCAATTCCTAGTGGGATAGTCTTATATGACCTAAACTAAGCTATGATTGTTAATGAAAGACTTAAAGACATTACAAAACGGACTCTACCTTAGCACCGAGTGAACAAGTAATGGGGAGTGTCCCTTCCCAAGTAGGAAAGGTAGGTTCACTGTTGTACTCATGAGATAGAGATACAATGCCAATGGAATAAAGAGGGCCTCAAACATTTATCCTAGTTCTTGAACTATGTTGCTTCCATAGGAATACTAGCTAGTGGCCGCCTAGATGCTATGTTAATGCTTGATACTACATTTGCAAGTAGACCACCTTCTTTCGGTGTAGGATTTCATGACACCGGATTCCACATTTAGCTCATGTGGTCTATGTCGGTTAAGAAAAGTGTTCCAGAAAGTAAAATGACGTAATAAAATGAACACTAACTAGGGTGACTTAAGGGGTTTGACTTATTATAGGTATGGGTATGGGACTCTGCCTATGCATTGCACTACTTGGCCTTGAGGGAAGTCCTAGAAGGCTGTTCTTTTGTTCTTATGAAGTAAATGTTATGCATATGTTCACTTTACATGTCGATGATTCTATATAATGTTAGTTTCACTTATGAACATCTAATTGGTCTATATTGCTAAAAATGATGATGTCTACTATTGATGCTATGTTATGTGAAGTTAGGCATTACTTTTGATCTTTTGTATGGTTTAGTTGGTTGAGTAAGGTTATGGGACTTTACTTGGTCATTGCAAGTTTAAAACTTGATGAGGGTTATGAGTAAAAGTCTTCTATATGTTGTAATGTCATGAACTCTTATATATGTTTTGTTGTTATAACATGATATTGGAGTTGATTTGATTATGTACTCAAATATGATATTACACATGTTGACTTTACTTTACTTGATGATGTTGGTCTTGTGGTTCAATTTGTCTTGTCTTAAGGAATATGTGATTATTGGGTTATTTGGGTTCTTGGTTGTGCATGAGGATTTTCAAAGTAACTTAGCATGATTTTGAAGTTGTGTATGATTTCAAGTATGTATGTGCATATGTTCCCATACTTAGTGGTGTACTAACCCATATTTCTCCCTTTGTCCGAAACATTTTAAGTTCCGGTCGTTGAAGAGGTTGTGACCAATTTGCAAGAAAGTCTTGGATCTTTTCTCCAAGCGTGGGTAGGTCCTCAAGATCTGAGGACGATTCCCTTTCGTATTCTACATATGTTACTTGTTATAGTCCAAGGACATTCTCTTCACTATTATTGTTCAAGACATTATCGTAAGTCCTAAGTGGAAACTATACATTTGTATAAGGTCTATGTCCAATTGTTCTATTCCGTTTAGATAGTTTTATATGAGACATCCCTATTAGACTATATTATGTATATTGTATATGTGGCATAAAAGTAGAAGACTGTGTAACATTCCTATATGAGGAAAACTCCCTATGTATATATAGGATGTGTAATCGAGAGGTCTATGTAAACCTCATGATGTAGATGTAGATGAAACGTTTTAATTTTCCGCACTTTTTAGTTTATGGTATGGAATGATGAATGCTATGAGGCTAGTAGTCCTCTCCGAGGACGCTGACGCCAGTTATGTCTAGGGGGTGCTCCCTGGATATGGTAATGAAACACTTACCTTAACTCTCCTAAAATCATGAAAAACTTTACTAATATACAGCGTTAAAACACATCCAATATATAAAATCTTTTAAAACAATGAAAAACACTTAGGTCATTAAATAAATGCAATAACAAACTAACTTTACTTATATATGAAATAATATAGTTTATGTGGGGGAATTTCTAACAGACAACCACCACTAAGAGCCAAAGTGATGATACAACGTCTTGCCCACGCCACCAGAACTGTATTATACTTTGTCGTCACATAGAACTTATGTAATCATCTAAAGAGTATGATTCGTTAATACCCATAATGGCTACATGGTTTTTATTAGACTTGAGTAATTATGAACTCTCCCTCCCCCCACCCCCACTGCAGTGCTCAATACTACTTCCAAAATGTACTTTAGCTCATGATTTTAAAGCAACTTCTTTATTTAGTTTTAGATAATTACTCGGTGCTTAGCCCAAAGGTTCTTTTGGATTCAATGTTCCCTTTTATTGCTTAATTGTGAAAACATTTATAAACTTCTTTGGGAATACATAGTTCCCCAATAAATTTTGATAAATGAACTCAACTCTATACTCTTTTCTTAAATTGACACTTGATCCTTAAAACGATGTCAGAACGTTTATCAAGTACTCTTGAAAACAGTAAGAAACTTTACTTTGACTTGCTTCTTAACTTCTAGACTTAACTCTCAACTCCTTTGACTTTGATATTAAATTTCCTTGATTTGGGTTATGAATTCAAGGTTCATGATCTCAAGTTCATGGATGATTTGATAATTTTTAGATGTACCTTAGAGTGATGGAATCAACTAGGAAACATAGGTACATCACTTACGAACTAGTGCGAAAAGATGGGGGAAGAATGGGGAGAATTGAGATATTTGGGGCGCAAGGCGCCAGCCCTCACACTTCATAGAAGTTTTTGCAGAGTACTGGAAGGAACGACGCGCTAGAGGAAAAAGCGCCCCAAGCCTCGCCCAATAAACTTCTGACTTTACTTCTTCGTTTTCATCTCTAAACCCCTTTAAATTCGATAGTTCTTTCCCCAAACACTTTTGATCGTTAGTAACCTCAACACCCAATAGATTAAACTTAAAAAATCAACCCGGAAACACAAATCAAATAAACACTAGGAATTCAACAACTCAACAAACAAAAATTCGACAATGGTCTTCAAGAACATCATGTTTTAACATGTAAAAACTCAAAACAGCTTAATTGAAACAAGTTGGTGTGTGGATGAACTAACCCATCACTAATATATCTCACATACCTTGATAGGGATCACCCCCGGTGTCCACTTGCAAATTTTGACGTTGTTAATGAATCCTTTACTTTTCTCCTTTTCCCTTTTCTTTCCTCTCTTTTCCAAGTTTGATTTTCCAAAACTGAGTTTAGACTTGTTTTTTCCCAAATAACCCATAAAACCCAAATGGGAAATTAATTGGTGAAAAGACTAGTTTGTCAATCCTTAAATCCGGATTTGGACTTTCCTTACTTCACAACCCCACTTCCGATAGGCATATCTAACTTATACAATATCTAAAATGCATAAAATTGCATATATTTGAAAGATATTTCCAAGGGAGTTCCAATATTATCAAGAAATACCTTTAACTCATCTCGAGCTAGAAGTTTTGGGGATTTTAAAATGACTAAAACTCACTTTCTTAACTTTGTCAATTTTCTAGATTTTTCCCTTTCTTTTCAAAAATCTATACTTTTAGTTTCTTGGCTTATTCTTAGATATTTCAATTTATGAGATGTTACAATATCTTCCCCCTTGGGAACATTCATTCTCGAATGAGATTTCATTCACTAAACTAAGGATAGTAACATCAAGTTCAACACTCAACAAACAAAAGCAAGTATGCACATGCTGACTCATAGTTTATATAGTACTAAGAAGAGAATTAGTACCTTGATTTGCATTCTATCCGGATTCAAAGAGATGTGGATATATATTCTTCATATTCTCCTCAGCTTCCCAAGTCGCTTATTCATCAAATTAGTTCCTCCAAAGGACTTTGATTGATGCGACCTCCTTTGTCATTAATTTCTGAACTTGGCGATCTATAATCTAAACCGGAATCTCCTAGTAAGACAAATTATCCTTAATCCCAAAATTCTCAATTACTACAATTAATAAAGGATATCCCATGAACTTTTTCAACACAAAGATGTGAAATACCAGATGAACTGCTACTAACTCTTGTGGTAGCTTTAACTCATAAGCTACATTGCCAAACCTCTTGGTTATGCGATAAGGTCCAATATGTCGGGGACTAAGTTTCCCATTCTTACCAAACCTCTTGACACCCTTCATGGGTGAAACCTTCAAGAACACCAAATCATCCACTTCGAAATCCAATGGCCTTCTCGAAACATTTGTGTAGGATTTTTGACGACTCTGTGCCATTTTAAATCTCTCTTGAATAACCTTCACCATCTCCATATCTTGGTAAACTAGATATGGTCCTATCAACCTTGATTCACCAACTTCAAACCACCCAATATGAGATCTGCATCTTCTCCCATTAAGAGGTTCATATGGAGTCATTTGGATATTCAAATGATAATGTTGTTGTATGAGAACTCAATGAGAGGTAGGTGATAATACCAATTTCCCTTGAAATAAATCTTACAAGCACTCAACATATCTTCTAAGGTCTAGATAGTACACTCTGCTTGCCCATTCTTCTGAGGATGAAAAGCAGTGCTTAAGTTCACCTTTGAACCCAAACCTTTCTGGAAAGATTTCTAGAAGTGTGCAGTAAATGGTGCACCTCTATCTGAAATGATGGAGATCTGAACTCTATGAAGTCTTCCTAACCTTTTGAATGTACAATTTGGCATAATTTCCTACTGAATTGGTAGTTTTTACTTGCAGAAAATGGGCTTATTTGGTCATTTTGTTAACAATCACCCAAATGGAATCATGTTGATTGCGAGACCCTAACAAACTTGTGATGAAGTCTATTTTAATCATATCCCACTTTGATTCTGTAACTTCAATATTTTGCGCGAAACCACCAGGCCTTTGGTGTTCACTTTCACTTGTGGGCAATTTCTAAACTTGACAGCAAATTAAACAATACCCTTCTTCATGACATTACACCAATATACCTCTCCCAAATCGCTGTACAGATTTATGGAACCTGGATGGATGGAATATCTTGAGCTATGATCTTCCTCTATGATCCTTTGTTGGAGCCTATCCACCATTGGTACACATAACGTACCTTGATACTTCAACACACTATCTCACCCTTGTTCACAAGCTAATACTCTTTGCTGATGAACATTTTCTTTCAAATAAAGTAAAATGGGGTCTTGGTCTTGTTTTCATTCACCTATGACACTAGTGATGATTCAGGCCCATTTGTCCCAAATATTCCTCCTTCTGTGGAATCCATAACTCTGACTCTTAGGCATGCAAAATTGAACATATTTTGCTAACTGTGTCTTTTATTCTACAACATATGACTTGCACATATTTTGCTAACTCTTTCTTTTATTCTTCAACATTGATGTAACTCCCCATAGATAACCTTCTTAAAGCATCAACAACCACATTAGACTTACCTGGGTGGTGAAAAATATTCATTTCATAATCCTTGAGTAATTCTAACCACCTTATCTTTCTGAGATTGAGATCTTTCTGGGTAAACACATATTGTAAGTTCTTGTGATTAGTAAACATATATACATGAAAACGATACAAGTAGTGTCTCCATATCTTCTAAGAAAATACTACCGCAACCAATTCTAAGTCATGAGTTGGATAATTCTTCTCATGAACTTTCAAGTTTTGGCAGCATAAGCTATAACCTTGCTATTCTACATTAACACAAATCCGAAACAAACTTTACATGCATCAAAATACACTACGAAACCTTGAGTACCTTCTGGTAATGTCAAAACTGAGGGAGTAATCAACCTCTTCTTCAACTCCTAAAAGCTTTTTTCACAAGCTTCACACCATTGAAACTTAACTGTCTTCTGAGTCAACAAGGTCAAATGAGACGAAATAGATTAAAACCCCTCAATGAACCTTCTACAGTAGCCAGCCAAACCCAAGAAAATCCTTATATCAATTGAAGACGTTGGTCTAGGCCAACTCTCAACTGCTTATATCTTTTGGGTATCAACTCTAATCCCATTATCGAAAACTATGTGACCCAAGAATACCACAGACTCAAGCCAAAACTCACACTTGGAGAACATGGAATACAACTCCTTATCTTTCCATGATTGAAGGACTATCTTGAGATGACTAGCGTGTTCTTCTTCATTCCTTGGATAGATTTGTTTGTCATCAATGAAGACTATAATTTTTTTTTATCTAAATACGGTTTAAAGACTCTATTCATAAGATCCATGAATGTTGCAGGCGCATTGCTTAACCAAAACGACATGACCAAAAACTCATAATGACATATCTGGTTCTAAAAGCTATCTTTGGAATGTCACATTTCCTAATTTTCAACTGATGGTAGCCAAATCTGAGGTCTATTTTCGAAATATAGGTGGTACCCTCAATTTTATTGATTAGATAATCTATCCTTGGAAGAGGATACGTATTCTTAATGGTAACCTTATTCAATTAACGGTAATCTATACACATCCTACGGGAACCATCCTTCTTTCTTACAAAAAAAAAGACCAGAGTGCCCAAAGGTGAGACACTTGGTCGAATGAAACCCTTATCTAACTGATTTTTCGATTGTTCTTTCTACTCTGGTGGTGCCATTCTACATGGCGGAATACAAATAGGATAAGTATTTGATGTCTATTCCTAAGTCTATTTCTCTCTCAGGAGGAACTCCGGTTAGATCATCAGGAAAGATATCTCGAAACTCTTTTACTAATCGAACTACCTAAAGAAAGGTACCTCAAAATTGAGTCATTAACTCAGACTAAGTAATAGATACAACTCTGTGAAACTAACTTTCTCTCCTTAAGGTATGAAATGAAATGCCCCTTAGGCACTACTGAACTACTACTCCACTCCATAACTGGATCATTAAAAATATGAAACTTGAAAACTCGAATTTTACAATCTATTGATGCATAATATGCATAAAGTCAGTCCATACCTAGAATGACATCAATATCTACCAGTTCAAACTCTACCAAGTTAGCCATGGTGTTCTTGTGATTGATGGACACAGGACAACCACAATAGACTCTTTTCGCTAGAATAGACTCCCCAACAAATGTAGAAACATAGAAGGGTTCGCAATGTTTCTCATGAAGAATGTCAAACTAATTTGCAACATAAAAATTAACAAAAGACAAACTTGCTTATGGATCTAGCGAAGCATAAACATCAAAATTAATGACTTTAATCAGACAAGTGAAAATACATCTGCAGAGTTCTGTTGCTCTTGGGGGCTAGTTATTGCATAGAGGTAGTTTGCCCCTCCGCTAGTACCAGAAAGAGCTCGTCTAGGCGCATCCTTTTTCTGTGGAGCAACTGATGAAGATTGAACACTGTTTTCCAAATTTCCACTACGTGCATGTTATTAGGGCACTCCCCCCTCTTGCCCACACTTAAAGAAATCTGTTTGGCCATCACGACATTTACCTCAGTGGGTTTTACCACACTTAACACATGTAGGAGCCCAACTACCTCCCTATGCCATACTTCTTTGAGACTGTTCTGGTCTAGATCTGAAGTTCTACAAATTTTGGCCATGATTCTCACCTTTTTTTATGGGTACAAACACACTAGCAGATGATGGTGTAGGCCTATTCTGAAATTGTGGCTGATTCATACCACCTTTCTACTTCCCCGACTCATTTCCAGTCATATCTTTCTTTCTTATATACTCTTCTTTGTCCCTCAACTCCTCTTTGACCTGCTTCACATAAACCATCAACTTACCCTCTTTACTTGATGCACGACCCAAGTCAGCGACAAACAAGCTCAATTCGCTCCTCATGTCCTTAACCATTTTAGGAGCATAACGGGAGAGTTGGGTGTACTTCAACATATACTCATGTACACTCAAAAAGTCCTAGTTCCGTGTAAGAAACTCCCGTACCTTATCCTCTTTCAATTCTTGGGAAAAGAAATGCCCTAAGAAAGCCTCTTCAAAATAGGCCCAACTCGAATGTGGTGCATCCGCATCTTTTCCCTCTTTCCACTGATTGAACTAAGTCCTAGCGACATTCTTCAGTTTGAGTGCAACTATTTAAACTCTTCCAACATGAACAACATGCATCACATCAAAAACCTACTTCAACTCTTCCAAAGAATTCTCTATATCTTCATTAGTGATCAAACACGTGAAACTGTGAGGATTCATTCTCAAGAATTCAAAAATCCTGGAGGTGTCAGCCTCTTATTGTCAAGATCATTTCTGTTGTCCAACCTGATTATTCACAACATGGCTCAACATCCATATAGCCTCACAGTATTCAGTATTTCTAAATTCTTCCTATGGTTGCACGTTTGCTGCATTAAGTACCTTTGGCTCCTCGATATTAATTCTAGCTGGACGACCCCTGACTACTATTCGAGGAGGCATGCTAATCTAAAAAAATGTTCAAGCACGAATTAGAGGGAAACTTTTAGAGATAAATTCCAACACACAAAAAGGAATATGAAAGAAGTGAGAAATTCCTTAATGTTTCAGCCTTCTAATTATAGATCGGGCGCGCTTCACACCGATAACTAGCAATCTATAGACACGACTTCATAGACTCCCTAGGACTTAAGATATTTGTGCTCTGATACTAAGTTTTTCAAGTCCCACACCTACACCCTAGACGTGACTGACAATCGATGAGCATTGCTCGCCTCGAGCGTACCCTTTGTCTGTCTTACTTAACTCAGCGAAAGACTTAACTCAATGCAATAGTCCTATTCGTTAACTTAAAGTAAATAAATTAGCCAAAATTGCACTTAATTCTTATAAAAAAAATGTCCGCAATACAAAGATGAGAGATTCAATACTAAATGTCTGATTTTCTATGAAGCCTCTTTAATACTACGATGGATGTTCGGAAGATTGCACAACATCCTATAAAAGAAGACTTAAAGCGAATAAATGTGTCCTACAAAATGCAAGGAGGATCACCACTAACTCCGAGTACTCAGCTGGATCAATGAGGCATTGGATGATCCTGATCATTGTTACTTGCGTCTGCATCATGATATGATGCAGTCCAATTGGCATCAGTACATTGAAAATATGAGTATGCGAGTTGGAATGCAAACAACAACTTAATCTTGAGAAAAATTAAGAGGAAACACTTACCTTGGCTCTGCTCAAATCATGGCAATAAAACAAATGCAATATATAAAACCTTGTAAAACAATGAAAAACACTTAGTTCGTAAAAGAAATGCAATTACAAACTTACTTTACTTATATATAAAATAATATAATTTCTGTGGGAGATTCTCTAATTGAGAATCACCACTATGAGCCTATGTGGTGATACAACGCTTGCACACACTGCCAGAATTATCCTATGCTTTGTCGTCGCATAGAAATACATAACTTAGTAGATCCACTATATTAAGTTACGTGATCATCTAACAAGTATGATTCGCTAATACCCATGATGGTTAAATGGTTTTCATGGATACTTGAGTTTTGTGAACTTCTATCCCCACATTAGTGCTCAATAATACTCCCAAAATGTACTTTAGCTCATGATTATAAAGCAACTTTTTTCTTAAATTTGAGATAATTACTCAATGCTTTGCCCAATGGCTCTCATAGAATCGATGTTCCCTTCTCTTGCTCAAATGTGGAAACATTCATAAACTTATTTGGGAATATTTAGTTCCCTAATAACTTTTGAGAAATGAACTCAACTCTTTACTCTTTTCCTAACTTGATACTTGAGCCTTAAAAATAAGTTAGAATGTCTATTAAAGACTCTTGAAAACTTTAAGAAACTTCACTTTGACATATTTCTTAACTTCTAGACTTAACTCTTGACTCCTTTGACTTTGATCTTAACTTTCCTTGAATTGGTTTACGGATTCAAAGTTCATAATTTAATGTCTATTGATGATTTCTTCAAGTTTATATGTACCTTATAGTGTTAGAATAAATTAGGAAACAGAAGTAAATCACTTAGGAACTGGTACGAAAAGATGGGGGAAGAATGGGGAGAACTGGCGTCCCTGGCGCTCTGAAAGGCGTGGGGAGCCAGCCCTCAATCCTCATAAAAGTTTTTATGGTGTACTGGATGGCGCGAAGAACCAAAGGCCAAAGTTCAAAAGAACATTTTGTGGGGCTTTGACAGGCGCAAAGCCCCAAGCCTCGACAAGAAAATTTACGACTTTACGCCTTCGTTTTCCATATCTAAACCACTCTAAATTTTATAGCTCTTTCCCAAACACTTAGGATCACTAGTTCCCCCAATTAAAAATAGATTAAACTAGAAAAAACAACACAGAAAAAACAAATCAAATCAGCACTAGGCATTCAACAACTCAACCAAAAAGATTTCGACAATTTGCTTCAAGAACTTCAGTTTTTAACATGTAAATAACTCAAAACAACTTAATTGAAACAATGTTGGTGTTTGGGTAAACAAAACCATAACTAGAAAATCTAACATAGATTGATAGGGATAACCCCCGACGAATTCCACTCACAAATCTTGACGTTCTTGACGAATGGTTTTCTTCTCTCCTTTACTTCTCATTCTCTTTTCTCAAAGATCTAAGCGTGATTTTGATTTTCCAAAACTGAGCTAAGAGTTTTTCTTTACCCCAAATAACCCCTAAAAATGAAATAGTTAATTAATTGGTGAAAAGACTAGTTTGCCCTTCCTTAAATCTGGATTCAGACTTTCCATAGTTCAACAACCCAACTTTCGATACGAATATCTCTCTCATACGATATCAAAAATGCGCAAACTACGGCGCTGGAAAAATATCTTGAAGGGATTTCAAAAGATATCAAGTACGACCTCTAACTTATATTGAGCTTTAAGTGATGGCCGTTTGAGAACTAGCAAAACTCACATTCTTAACTTAGTCAATTTTGCAGATTTCACCCTTGCTTTCCCAAAATGTATACTTTTAGTTTCTTAGATTATTCTTACCCATTTAAATTTGTGATTTTAACATTTTTAGTAGTCTTCAGAATCAAGCATTGGTCTCTTAATATATATGTTTCATTGAGGGGGAGGAGCTTATCACAAAAAGAATGTCAACTAAGCAATTGACAAACTTGTAACAACGATACCACTATTTTAAACTAGCACATGTTTATGGTTAAAGGTTGTATATGTATGCCAATAAACTCTTTGCATATGTTGAAAAGTTTCAATCTGACCCGTTTGAAGTAAAGCGTCTGACAAATGTGTCTCAACAAGAGCAAAGTTGAAAATATGTATTTCTATATTTTATTGATTTCATCAAAAAACATAATCCACTTTAATTCTCAAAATTATTTTTCTTTCAATTTATTTCAATTATTGTGGTATGTACTTAGGTTTATTTGCTTAATACATTAGCAATTGGGTTTTTAATATAGATTCAATTGATAACGATGCAAAGTACCATCGTCAAAGATACGCCACTACCATATAACGGTATGGTAAATCCAAGAACGATGCTTACACGATTAGTAAGAGTGAAGTGAGTTGAATTGTTGCTAGCAAATTTGGTGGACCCCCATAGCAAAAGAACATGTTTCATATACCAGTAATTATCCTACACCAAGACCACGAAAATCAAATTTGAGATAGTTTATTGTAGCTTAGACTTTTAATTATATTATATTTCTTAATCTTTTAGGATGATATAGATTTGTTTTTGCTACAATTTTATGTTTTGGATGATTTATAATATATATTGTTTTCTTCCGTTTAGATACCAACTACATAAATTTTTTGTTTTAAAATTTATCAAAAGTTTTCAAGTTTGATACCAAGTGTATACAATTTTGATATCAACATTAGCCATATTTTTATTGGACTTTAGTTTTGAAAAAAAAAACCTCATAAACATAGTACCAAAAAAATTAATATAAATTGTTAAACTTTACTAGATCTGGTAACACATGAATTGTAGATTATCTCTTGTAATTCAGGGATAGTTGTTCTATACAAACTACAACCACTTGGATACACCATTTTTGAAAAAACAAATTCCCGGTGACTTTTTAACCATGTTATTAATAAAATTAAATATTATATCTCAGAAATCATAAATAAAAAAAAACTATTTACTCCTCTCTAGCTCTCCTAAAATTTGGACTAAAAATCCAAAGTTCCATTGTCTCCAACACCTCTCACCGGCACCTACATTTCTTCCTCTAAACCTTCCACGACCCAAGAGCACCCCAAGTCGCGACACGACATATTCGACCGCGAAGAGTTCTTATATAAACCCTTAGCATCCATTCATCACATATGCATTAAAAATAATCCAAAATTAAAACTTTTCACAATAAAGTCAATAAATGAAAATTCATTTTATAAAATGAAAGAAGTACGCAGTCTCAACACCTTGCCATCTTAGACACGTCTCTATATTATAGGGACACAACCCTCTACATTAAAAAGAAATCTACTAAGAGTCTATTACATGAACTTTAAAGAAAACATCTAAAATATGTGTCCTCGAATCATTGAGGATATACCCAAACATGAAGATAGGAATTCCAAGCACTTCTATCAAGAAGGGTACCTCTAGTCACCACCATCTCCACTTTGTAGTAAAAACACGGAGAAATGGTGTCAGTACAAATATGCACCAAGTATAATAACCATGAAAAATCATGAAAAAGGGGACATTTAATTTGAGATATGATCTTTTCATGCTAATTTGATTCAAAAAAAACATCATAAGACAAGTATAAGGAACACATCTCAAGTCAATATTCACATATAAGATAAGACCCCAATATAAGACATGACCATATTCATTATGTAAACCATTTAATCATATTGGGCCCATCTAAGGTTATCCTAAGACACACCTAAGTAAGACATGAAGTGGCCGCCCATACAGCCTCTTCAATACACAGCTAAGTGTCTCAAGACTACCAAGGATAAGGACCCTTCCTTTTCAACATAGTCCAATAAGTCAACATTCATTAATAGAGACATTTGGGGAGACATTCATGCATTTAAGGTACTTCACATAATAGTCATTCAGACTAAGAGAACTCACTTTAGCACCTTCCAGGCATACTCGTGCCATGTATAGATAGAATCATTAACTACTACCTACAAGTTCTAGAACCTATCAAGTAACTAGTGTGAACATCACACCTAATGGGAATAGTAACTGACATAGACCATACTAACTAAGCATGTAATTTGGTGTCGTAAGACCCTACACCATGTAAGGTGTTTTACATGCCAGTGGAAGAACTTATATGAAACCCCTATAGGCACATAGTTTAAGGGATATCCAAAAATGTTCATAAGACTCTAGCTTTTACTTCGGAAAGAGACATCATCTTAACCATATCCACTCGGTGCTAGGCTTAGTTCCCATAGAGTATTTCATTCACATCTATGTGCTAGTTTGGGAACCAACATTATGTCTACCGACCCATACTACTTCTAGCAAGAAGGGCACCATGTTAGGTCTACCGATTAAAAGTTTAGATAAGGTTTTATACCATCCCGACCCACTATCTCTAAGTCTATCATTTCAAACAAGAAGGAGGCATAATCATAAGGTCTACCACTTCAAGGTTTTACATTCACCTCGGGATCTAGACTCATCAAGAAAGGCACCATGCTTAGGTCTAGCGGTTCAATACATAACCTAAAAGCCTCATTTATAATTCATATAAAGGGCACCATACTTCGGTCTACTGATTCTACACACTTATACATTCATTATTCAAGAAAA
The DNA here is from genome assembly GCF_001406875.1 of Solanum pennellii. Taxonomy (NCBI): domain Eukaryota; kingdom Viridiplantae; phylum Streptophyta; class Magnoliopsida; order Solanales; family Solanaceae; genus Solanum; species Solanum pennellii. The sequence continues at coordinate 24,713,591 of NC_028638.1, forward strand.
GGATGCCTAATTCTACCAAGTCAAGAGATCAAATTCATCATATTTCATACATAAAAGAGAGGAACCTAGGTCTACCAATAAAGATGCAACATCACAATATACAGGTCCTTTACAACACACATGACCATTAAGAGCGCATATACCTTCCATCATAATATACCGTATTCACATTGCACACCCATACATATAGACTTTAATACAAAAACTTAATTCACCATATAATGCCTTCAAGGCCTGATCATAATACACATATATATAACTATATAATAAGTAAACACTGCAACTAGAAGTGGACCATACCTCCTCAAGAACAATTCTAATATAACAAGAGGAATATTTTGGTCTACATATACATCACATAAGTCATGATAACCCTTTCTCAATTTTCCAACAATTCATCGTAATTAGGCATTTATAACAATAGATATTAACAGTATAACACAATCTAAGCACAATTATAACAATACCCAATCATAATCATCAAACCCACTTTGTAAGCCAACTTTAGGAATTCAGTGAAATCATGGGTTCATAGATTTTTTCATTCTAAAATCATTGATAAGCATCAATAATATCATAGGTTGAGAATTTAAATAATTAAATGCAAGAAACCATGAGTTGGAGGAAGAATTGGGTTTTGCATCATGTTTCAAAACTTGAAACCTATATGATGTATGGCTCTAAAGTGAAAAATAACTTGAGATAAAGAGTCACCATACCTTAATGTTGTAGGATCCACATCAATTTGGTGAAGAAATCCCTAGAAATCTGAAACCCTAGTAGAGATTTCCTATTCTTCTTCTTCTCTAATGGAGGGTTTCTAGTAAGAGAAATAATTGAGAGAAAATGGGTTTCTTTTAATTCTAATAAGAGGGGCTTAATGAAAGTATTTAGGTTATAAAGATACTATATATTTCTAGGAAAGGAATAGAAAAATGTCGGGTAAACTTTTGAAGACTACCTAAGAAAACCCAACATAAAACCTAAAAACCTTACCTTCCCCATGTTGCAGACCGCCCTTTTTCACACCTTCTATCGCCAAGGGCACTAGGCGACTCATTCACTAGCCCTTGGTCCGCCCATTTCAACAGCAAGCTCCAAGAATTGTCAGTGCTTCACTATTTTTGGCATAACTTTTTACCTCAAGATCAGAATTGGGAAAACTCGATGGCGTTGGAAAGAGGACTCAAAGACCTTTCATTTGATAGGTAAAGGCCCACGTATTTCGTTTTCATCTAAGGTATATAATTATATAAAGTTGACCCCACAAGTTGTAACTTAAAAATCTGCCCTTGCCTATATTAGTTCGCCAATAAGACACTTGGGCTTGCCAAGTGCACTAGGCGACTCACCAAATGTACACTTGGTTCGCCCAATTTTCTAGTAGGCTTACTAATTGGGCAGACCACTAGCCCAGGTGGGGAGTCGTTTGTCTACTTGCCCATCCAATTGGGTGACCAAGGCTGTCCATCGCAAAAAGGCCCACCAAGAACACATTTCTTTCACCTTATATTTTTAGTCTAAGTCCTTGCTAGCACCCTAGGCTTATTTTTTGCTAAAAAAACATCCTAAAAACCTGTAGTAATCAACTTAAATTCAAACTAACCCACACATCAAGGCTCTAGTTTATCCTATTATTTTCTGAGTTGTTACATCATCCCCCACTTGGGAACATTCGTCCTTGAGTGACACTTTAAACACATTAAGCGAACAGAACTCGAGAATAGGAGCCTATCAATCATGCCATATACATATAACAAATAAACCATAGGACGAAATATTAACTCCACATCAATAAGCTCAATGCACACAAGATGGTAGGATTTACATCTACGAGCTCTTTATGCACAATAACATCACATTTTTCATTTTATTGGAGGAACTTCCTTTTCCAAATCACATCATGCTCATCTTAACATCATTAAGAATAATAGGAATTTTTTCTAATGAAAGCACATTATAGACCTACTAGGAACTCTTGGTCTCAAGCTTGAATAGGAATAGAAGGAATTGGTAAGGATATCAGGATTCTTCACACCCTCATAATAAACATACTATCCCCCACTTAAGAAAGAACTCATACTCATAAAAGTCTAACATGAACACAACATAAGGACCTCAACATCACATTATAAATCAAAATGAACCATCACTTACCGGTGTCTTCATCCGGATGACTTTCCTTACTCTCCTTAGCTTTAAGCACATGGAAACGATTTTTCTTGGGAGCATCAGGATCCGAGCCACAATAAGAAGATTACTTGGCCTCTCTTCCTCTAGCTGCAAGAGGCAGACAATCTTTCACCTTGTGATCATTATTTCCACTACCATAGAACCCATTTGTACCGACTAGGCACTTCCCATAGTGCTTCTTACCATAAGTGGTGCAAGTAGGTCTTAAAATTTAGAACCACCACCCCTCTCATGGTTAACCTTAGGAGCACTAGAAGAATTGGTATTTTGCTCTCATCATAAACCTAGGTTGACCTTGCTCATCGGATCTACCCCTCTTCAACTCCATAGTCATCATCCTAAGTTTAGAATCTTCAATGGATTGACCATACACCATAAACCTAGAAATATCCATATCATTATGGAGCATTGTCGTACGACACTTTTTCTTGATTATGTCAGTCACACCGGTGACAAACCTACTCATCTCCTATGTAGCGTTAGACACCAAGGTTGGATCATATATTAGACAATAAGGAAAACTTCAAAGAATAATCCTCCAGACTCATATTACCTTGCTTAAGATTTATGAACCCTAAATCTTACACTCCCTCTTTTCTCAGGGAAAGTACATTCCTATGAATGTTTTCTTAAACTCTTCCCACTCTATAGGACCTGATTCAACAAGCATGTTCTCTTTCAATAGGGTATAACACACTTGGGACACCTCTTTCAATTGGTACGAAGCCAACCCCACCTTCTCCTTAGAAAAGACACCCATAGCAAGAACTTTCTTATTAACCTCATCCAAATTTGCTTGGGGATATTCTCCCATTCTAGAACAAAGGAAAATAGAAGGATTCATCTTAATGAAGTATCTAAGCCTGGAACTATTAGTAATCTCACTAGTGTTCACTCTAGGCCCCACATCTCTATATTCTTCAGCGTCACGGCTCACGCTAGGGTGAGAAAAGCCGCTCTAATCTCCTCATTAGTCATGTCTGGGGGAACCACTGAAAACTCATTCTCTTGATTTCCTATAAGAGCTTTCCATCTTGGGGACCATAAGGAGAAATCTCCCTATTAGCAATCTCCTCTTACACTCTCCTTGTGGACCTTGATCTCATATTTATATGCTAGAAACACAAGCAAAAATATTAGGAAAAGACACTTATAGAATTCAACTCTAAGGCACGACTTCAAGAATATGAAACAAGTGTAACTTCTACCGTCCTATAGACTCTCACTCATATATATGTCGCGACTCACACCGATAACAAGACTCTACAAGACATGGAATGTGAGACTTTAAACCTAAGGACCAATTTAAAACTACATGCTCTGATACCATGTTTTGTCACAACTCGAGAGCACCCCTAATTCGCGACACGACGTATTTAACCTCAAAGAGGTCTAATACAAACCCTTAGCATTTATTTATAACATCGGCATTTAAAATAGTGCGTAATTAAAACTTTTCACAATAGAGTCAATAAGTGGAACTTAATTTTATAAAATGAAAGAAGTACTAAGTCTCAACAATGGCCATCTTAGACACGTCTCAATATCATAGGGACACAACCCTTTACATTTAAAAGAAATCTACTCAGAGCCTATTAGATGAACTTTAAAGAAAATTTCTAAGATATGTGTCATCGAATCTTTGAGGACATACCCAGACTTGAAGATTTGAATTCCAAGCTCTTCAATCTAGGAATGAACCTCTAGTCACCACTACCTACACTTTGTAGTAATAACATGGAAAAATGATGTTAGTACAAATATGGATTAAGTATGATGATCATGAAAAAATATGAAAAAAAAGGACCATATTCATTAACTAAACCATTTCATCATATTGGGCCGTCCATCTAAGGTTATCCTAAGACCCACCTAAGTAAGACATGAAGTGGCCATCCATAAAACCTCTTAAGTACATTTAAATGTTCCGCATGACTACCAAGGATAAGGACCGTTATTTTTCAACATAGTTCAGTGAGTCAACATTCATTAATAGAGACATTAGAGGAGATATTCATGCATTTAGGGGACTTCACATAATATTCACTAGAACTTCGAGAGCTCACTTTAGCACCTCTAAGCCTATTCGTGCCATGTGTAGATAGAACCCCATATTACTACTTACACGTTCTAGAACCTATCAATTAACCAGATTGTAGATCCCATCTAATAAGAATAAAAGTGAACTGACATAGACCACACTAGATAGACATTGAATTTGGTGTCGTAAGACCCCATATCATGGAAGGTGTTCTACATTCCAAGGGTAGAACTTACAAGAAAACCCTATTGGCACATGGTTAAAGGGATATCCAAAGATGTTCATAAGACTATAGCCTTTTCTCAAAAAGAGACGCCATCTTAACCATATCCACTCGGTGCTAGGCTTAGTTCCCATAGAGTATTTCATTCACATCAATGTGCTAGAGAGGGCACCAACATTAGGTCTACCAACCCATAGTACTTCAAACAAGAATGGCACTATTTTAGGTCTACCAGTTCAAGGTTAGTTAACGATAAATCATTGAATTTCTTAGATAAGGTTTTGTACCATCCCGGCCCACCATCTCTAAGTCTATCATTTCAAATAATAAGAAGGCATAATCATAAAGTCTACCGCTTCAAGGTATTATATTCATCTCGGGATCTAGACTCATCAAGAAAGGCACCATGCTTAGGTTTACCGGTTCAATACATAACCTAAAATCCTCATTTATAATTCATATAAAGGGCTCCATACTAAGGTCTACCGATTCTAGACACATACATTCATTACTCAAGAAAAGGATGCCTAAGCCTACCAACTCAAGAGATCACATTCGTAAACTTTCATACATCACAAAGAGGCACCTAAGTGTACTAATAAAGATGCAACATCACAATATAGCGGTCCTTTATATTCTATTATCAACACACCATGAACATTAAGAGAGCATATACCTTCCATCACAATATACCATAGTCACATTGCACAACCATACATATAGACCTAAGACAACAACTTAATACATCAATAATGCCTTCAAGGCGATGATCACAATACACATATATATAACTATACAATAACTAAAGACCACCACCATAAGTGAACGATACCACACAAGAACAATTCTAATATAACAAGAGGAATTTGGTAAACATATCCTTCAGAGAAGCCATGATCACCCTTTCTCAATTATCCAACAATTAATCATAATTTTGGCATTGATAGAAATAGATATCAACAATATAACACAATCTAAGCACAATTCGAATAATAACCAATAATAATCATTGAAGCCACTTTGTAAGACAACTTTAGGAATTTACTGAAATCATAGGTTCATAGAGTTTTTCAGTCTAAATCATCAATAAACATCAATAATATTATAAATCATCAATTTAAATCATATAATGAAAGAACCCATGAGTCAAAGGAAGAATTGGGGGTTTTGATCACTTTTGAAAACATTATTGAAGATTGTCTCTAAAGCAAAAATTAGTTGTAGATAAAGAGTCACCATACTAACCTTAATGGATCCACAATAATTTTGTGAAGAAATCCCTAGAAATCTGAAACCCTATCCAAGATCTCGTCTTCTTCTTCTCTAATGGAGGGTTTCCAGTAAAAGAAATAATTGAGAGGAAATGGGGTTCTTTTAATTCTAATAGGAGGGGCTTAAAATGAAAGGAATTATGTCATAAAGATGCTATATAGTTTCTAGTAAAGGAATGGAGAAGTGTAGGGACAATTTTTGAAAGACTACCTAATGAACCCAACTTAAAACCTAAAAACTTACCTTCCCCGCTACAGACCACCCTTTGACACACCTCGGCTCGCCAAGGGAACTAGGGAACTCTCCCAATGGACCTTGGTCCGCCCATTTCGAACAGCAAGATCGAAAAATGTACAAATCTTCACCATCTCGGGCATAACTTTTTACCCCGAGATTGGAATCGAGAAAACTCAGTGGTGTTGGAAAGAGGACTCATATACCTTAATTGGATAGGTAAATGCGCACCGAATTCATTTTGATCTAAGATATATCATTATTTGATGTTTACCCCACAATTTGTAACTTAAAAATCTGCCCTTGCCCGTATTAGTTCAGCAATTGGACACTTGGGCTCGCCAAGTGCACTAGGCGAATCGACAAATGCACACTTGGTTCACCAAACTTTCCAGTAGACTTACTAAGTTGGCAGTCCACTAGGCGATCTGGGGATGATTTAGCAATTCTCCCATCCCATTGGGCGACAAAGGCTGCCCATCGCCTAAAGGCCCACCTAGAACACAATTTGTTTCACCATATCTTCTTATTCTAGCTCCTTCCTATCACCCTAGGCTTCCTTTTTTTCTCAAATAATTCCAAAAACATTCTACTAATCAACTTAAAGGCAAACTCATGCACACATCAAGGCACTAATTTATTCCTTCATTTTCCAAGTCGTTACATTATCCCCCCTCTTGGGAACATTCTTCCCCGAATGAAACTTTAAACACATTAAGGGAAAATGACTCGAGACTAGCAGCCCTTCAATCATGCCAAATACATATAATGAATAAACAATAGGATATAATATCAACTCCACATCAAAAAGATAAATGCAGAAAAGAAGGTAGAATCTACATCTATGAACACTTTATTCACAATAATATCACATTTTTCATTTTATTGGAGGACCTTCCTTTTCAAAATCACATCATGCTCATCATAACATCATTGATCACAATAGGAAATTTTTCTAATAAAAGCACATTATAGACCTACTAGGAACTCTTGGTATCAAGCTTGAATAGGAATAGAAGGAAGTGATAAGGAAACCCAAATTCTTCACAACCTTATAATAAACATACCATCCCCCACTTATGGAAGAACTAATACTCATACATGACTAACATGAAAACAACATAAGGACCTCAAAATCACATTATAAACCAAAGGGAACCATCACTTACCGATGTATTCATCCAGATGAATTTCCTTACTCTTCTTAGCTTGAAGCACATGGAAACGATTTTTCTTAGGAGAATCAGGATCCGGGCCACAATAAGAAGCTTGATTAGGCTCTCTTCCTCTAGCCGCAAGAGAAGGACAATCTTTAACCTTGTGATAATTCTTTCCACACACATTGCACCTATTGGTACCGGCTAGGCACTTCTCATAGTTCTTCTTACCGCAAGTGGTCCAAGTAGGTTTATAAAATTGAGAACTATAACCCCTCTCATTGTTAACCATAGAATCATTGGAAGATTCTTGGTATTGAGCTCTCTTCTTAAACCTAGGTTGACCTTGATCATCAGATCTACCCCTCTTCAACTCCCTAGTCATTCTCATAAGCTTAGACTCTTTAATGTATTGATCATACACCATAAGCCTCAAAAATATCCATATCATTATGGAGCATTTGCTTACGACACTCTTCCTTGACTAGGTCAGTGACACCGTCACTAACCTACTCATCACATTATAAATCAAAGGGAATCATCACTTACCGGTGTCTTCATCCTGATGAATTTCCTTACTCTCCTTAGCTTGAAGAACATGGAAATGATTTTTCTTAGGAGAATCAGGATCCGGGCAACAATAAGAAGCTTGCTTAGGCTCTCTTCCTCTAGCCACAAGAGTAGGACAGTCTTTAACCTTGTGATCATTCTTTCCACACCCATAGCATCCATTGTAATTGGCTAGGCTATTCTCATAGTGCTTCTTACCACAAGTGGTGCAAGTAGGTTTAGAAAATTGAGAACAACAACCCCTTTCGTGGTCAACCCTAGAAGAACTAGAAGAATCTTGGTATTGAGCTCTCTTCTTAAACCTAGGATGACCTTTCTTATCAGATCTACACCTCTTCAACTCCCTAGTCATTCTCTTAAGTTTAGACTCTTCAATGGATTGAGCATACACCATAAGCCTAGAAATACCCATATCATTATGGATCATTGCCCAACGACACTCTTTCATAACTAGTTCAGTCACACCGGTCACAAACCTACTTATCTTCTCTCTAGGGTTAGACACCAAGGTTGGAGCATATTTAGATAACAAGTTAAACTTCAAGGAATACTCCTCCACACTCATATTACCTTGCTTAAGAGTTATGAACTCCTCCAGCTTGCACTCATTTATTTCTCAACAAAAGTACCTTCCTAATAATGCTTCCTTAAACGTCTCTCACTCTATAAGACCCGATTCAACTGTCCTATTATATTTCAATTGGGTGTAACACACTTGGGCCACCTTTTTCATAACAATTCGGAAGTACGCCTTAGCCAAAACTGGCGTAATCGACCTCTCATAGGTCTCATACAAGCTACATGGATCATTCATTGCATACAATAGTCAAAATAAGTAGAACTTTAGAATTTTCTTCACAGACAAAAAATATTTTCATTAAGAATCAAGCGGAAGACTTTTAAAACATCTAAATTTACAATATATATGTCTCATAAATCATCTTATACTTTATAGTACAACATTTGGGACTAAGTCCATACAAAACTTTAAATAAACACTAAAAGACTATAAAAGAGCATGTGGGTATTGTCCTCAAATCTACGAGGACTTACCAAAACTTCATCTTCAACCCTTAGAAACCTATCAATCATCCATAACATGCCATATCTCCAATCCCTTTACTTTAGTAAAAAGGGAAGAGAAGGGGTTAGCACATTTAAGCACTAAGTATAGAAGTCATGCAAAAAAAGGAAATTTAGTATAGAAACATGCTTTCATGACATTTTGATAAAAAAACTTCATCATAAGAATTTAAGAGATATAACACATGTCAACATTCATATATAAGACAATACTCAAATAACCCACAAGATATGACCATAATCACTTAGAATCCATGTTAGTAATTAAACCCTCTACCTAAGGTTATCCTAAGACCCAACTAAGTAAGATATGAAGCGTCCGCCCATACAACCCCTTCACACACACCTAGGTGATCCTCAAGACTACCCAAAGTAAGGATATTTCATTTCCATCACATAACATTTTAGTTTCATATTCATTAAGTAAGCCTTTACATCATTTAGATACTCTACCTAAGGTAACTTTAAGATCAGCCTAAGTAAGACATGAAGAGACCACCCATACACCCTTTTCAAGCATGCCTAAGTGTTCCCTAAAGAAACCCTAGATAAGAACCTTTCTATTAAACATGCTATCATTAAGAGAACATTATTCATTTAATCCATTTAACTGACAACTAAATAATTAGGGGACTTCACATGATGGTCTTGTAAGACCTAGGGAACTCACTTTAGCATTTTCAAGGATTACTCGTTCCATGTGTAGAAAACATCCCATTCCACTACCCACAGGTTGTAGAACCTACCCAATACTAGAGTGCACATCCCACATGATGAGAATAGGCATTAACCGACATAGATCATACTAGCTAGAGTTGAGTTTCTTATGCTATATTTTTATTCAGCTACTGCATATATATGATTTCTTATGTTGTTTTGGTGAAATAATGAGAAAATGTGGTGAAATCTTGGATGAAGGGTAAGTTTTTCTAATCTTGCTTAGTTCTTCTTTTAAATGATTTTGAGTGGTATGGTCCACATTTGGTGGCAATGCTTACTTAAAGTTTATCAATATGTTTAAGCATGTGTATTGTGAATATGGCCTTGAAGTAATAGTGTGTGAAGTAAATTGATGATTATATTGTATATTCATAATATATTTTAAGAAGTTGAAAAGGTGTATCTTGATGATGATATGTCTAGATAAAGTAGGTGTATATGTGAAGCAAGATAGTGTGTAAAGTATGATGAATCTAGTATGAGAATTTTTAGAGGTCAATGTTATGAATTATGATGATTATATGGAAGGTTTTTATCATATGTACTCACAAACACACTTTGAATGAAGTTATGAATGAAATGAAGGATTTGTAGGGTAGACACTCTTCCTGAGTAGAGATGAAGTGTCTAGACCATCCCTACTATTCCTATAGTATGAAAAGGGGGGTTTTTTGGGGTGGAGACTCTTTATGAGTTGAGATGAAGTATTTAGTAGCAACCTCATTATTCCTAGGAGCTTTATAGATAGGTTGACAGTTGGATACCCTTCATGAGTTGAGATATGGTGTTCAAAAGTTATCCTTCAACCTATAGTTGATGAATGTTTAAGACTCCGTGGGGGAGTTATGCTTAACACCGAGAGAATTTGAAGAAGGGATAGGTACACTTCATGGATAAAGATGTTGTATCCAATACACCTCTTGATATGAGTGCTCCTCGTTACTAGAGAATGAGATACTTAGTAGAAATCTCATTATCCCTTAACTATGTGCCTGTGTAGCTGTAGCAATTTGAGATTACATGTAAAGGTTAAAGACAATGACCCTACCTTAGGCAAGTAGGGATCCCTCATCCGGTAAGGGTTGATACCGGGATTCCATATCAAGATCTCATAGTCTATGTTGGTTAAAGCTAATCCCCACAAATTAATGTAAGTGAACTAAGTCTTCTTAAAGGGTGTAGTACTTAGGGTAGTAGTGGAATTGAACACTATCTATCCATTGCACAAGTAGGCATTTGGAGGGAGTCTTTGTGTGTCCTTATATGAAATGTATGATGGGTCATTATATGTTGTAAATGAATGTGAGGTGATGTTATGTCTTATGTTGAGGAAGAATGTTGATGTTAGGACTTGTATGATGAAAGCTTAGTATATGATTAATGTGATGTGCCTAGTCTAAGGTGATTCCTAAGGAACACTAAGTGGAAGTAGTAGTACGAGATGCTACTTTTACATCTCTCTAAGTGTGACTTAGGAGTGGTCTTGGAGGATGGTCCTTATGTGAAGTTCCTAAGTACATGTATGTTATTCAAGCGTCTTAAGTATTGAATGTTAACTTGGCAATTGAAATGAAGTATGCTTGTCCTTAGTAGTCTTAAGGATCACTTAGGTATGTATTTGAGAGGTTGAATGGGCGAACTCTTCATGTCTTACTTAGGTGAGTCTTAGGATAACATTGCATAAGAGTAGTTCATGTGTGATATTGGGTTTACTGTAAGTTTGCTCTTATGTCAAGAAAATTGGAAATTTTACCTTATATGTTAAATGATGATATTAAATGATGTCTTGTAACTTGATTCATGAATGTTTTTCATCAAAATAGCATGACCTGTATGTTCCTACTAAAATGTCCTCTTTTACGTTTGTTTTTGCTTAATTCCATACTTAGTACAATATTATTACTAACCCCATACTTTTATATACTCTATAAGTATTGGTCGAAGGCAAGTGGAAGTTTATGAGGCAAAGGTTGGGAAGCTGACTCTCTCAAGACTCGGTATATCCTCATATATTCTAGGACATAGTCTATGTTTCTTCAGTTTCTTATTTTTAGACTTGTAAACACTTACTATGTATCTATTTCAATGTAAAGGGTCGTGTCCCAATGATATTTAAGATGTGTCTTTAAGTTGGCTTGTGACGACGAGACTCGTCTTACTCTTCTTTAAAAGAGTTTCTTATTTATATTGTTGTGAAAAGTTTTAATTCACTCACCACTTTTCTTACTTTATGTAATGAATGATAGATGAGAGGCTTGTGCAAGACCTCAGTGAGGTCAAGTACACCGCGTAACGACTCAAGAGTGCTCTAACTTTTACGGTGTACTTTTGGTCATTACCAACTTGGTATAAGAGCAAAAGGTTTTGGAAAATCGTTTACTGTTTAAAGTCTCACAAGCCACGTCTAGTAGAGTCTTGTTCATCGGTGTGAGTCATGACACATTCATGAGCGAGAATTTATAAGGCGATAGAAGTTTCACTTTCTTCATTACTCTTGTTTCGTGCCTTAGAGTTGAGTTCTATAAGTATTTTTTTCCCAACCTCTTCTTTTCTGTTTATAGAACATTGATACGAGGAGCACAACCGCTAGAAGGGAGGACAGGGGAGTAGCTAATGATAGAATTCCTTCCCGGGGTGAGCAAGTTGCTACAGTTGACTCAGAGGATATGAATGAAGTGGTTCCCCATCAAGTGCATCAACTGCCTCCGATGCCCCAAGGTCCTCAAGCTCCCTATGTTGAGGGATATATGTCTAATGTTGATAGAAGGGCTTCCCTTAGGGCTTTGACTCAACTCATGACGACTCAAGATCAAGTCGTCACTAATTTTGTGGTTGCCCAAGATAACCTAGGAGTTGGATCTCAACCCAATGCTACTGCTCCTGCTTCTAGAATCTGGTATTTCATAGGGGTGAACCCTCCTACTTTCCACGGAACTAAGGTTGGTGAAGATCCACAAGGCTTCATAGATGAGTTGTTCAAGGTGGTGGATGCTCTGGGTGTGACTCCTAGAGAGAAAGTGGAACTAGCCGCTTATCAACTTAAGAATGTGTCTAAAGTCTGGTTTGAGCAATAGAGGGATGAGAAGCCCATAAGGAAAGGCCCAGTAGATTGGGAAGTGTTTAAAATGACTTTTCTTGATAGGTTCTTTCAAATATAGTTGAGGGAGAGAAAGTTAGCAGAAATTATGAACTTTCATCAAGGGCGAATGAGGGTGAAAGAGTATTGTCTCAACTTCACCCAACATTCTAAGTATACCCAAACCTTTGTAGCCAACTCTAGGGCTAGAATGAATAAGTTTGTGATGTGGGTGTCTAGTGTGATTAAAATAGAATATCGTACGTCAATGCTCCATAATGGTATGGATATCTCTAGGCTCATGGTGTATGCTCAGCAAATTGAAGAGTCCAAGCTTAGAGAGATGACTAGAGATGGATAAAGGCCTAGGTCGGATGAATCAAGTCAACCTAATCTAAGAAGAGGTTTTATAATCAAGACTCTTCCATGGGTAATAAGGATAGTGTTTCCAACCAAAAATTTCAAGAAAGTGGCTATGCTTTTAAGAGGCTTAAGTGTAATTCAAGTGGGAAGCAACACTTGGGTAGGTGTCTTGCTGGCAGGGATGGTTGCTTTTGATGTGGTATTAGGGGTCATAAGATGCAAGATTGCCCCAACCTCAAAAAAATAAGCAATAGGTCAACCAAATTCATCATGAGTGTCTGGATCCTAATTCTCCAAAGCGTAATCGTTCTTATGCACTTTAAGATAGCAAAGGAGATAATCCTGAGTGAAGGCCTTGGTAACTCATAAGTTCCTTATGGTTGTTTTGATTTGCTTTAGATGAATTTACCCTAACTTGGGGAGAATGAGTTGAGTAGGAAGGTAGTTGATATCCTTACCCTTCTTTCCATTCTTAGTCAAGCTTGAGATTAAAATCCTTACTAGTTTTGTTTGTTTTGGAGTCTTGCATTCGAGTATAAGTTGCATGTCTATGTATTCTATAAGTTTCATTGAGGATATGCTACTCTTCATGCTCTTTATAATATCATAGTTTTATGAGTAGATTTGTAGTTGATCTTTATCTGTCATGTCAATGTGTAGTAATAATATTTGCTAAATTGCTTGTGTTCATAAGCCAATGTGTGATTTGAAGGTTATTACATGTTGTGCTTTGAAATAATGTGATTAGCATGTCTAATGTTGGAGAGGGTAGTTCCTCCATAAATTAAATTAAAATGATGAAGTAAGTGTGTGCTTTCAATTGTGGAATTAGTTCAAAACTTGCTTGTGTTTCTCAAAGTTCTTAATAATATGAAGTGGGTGTTCCTTGTAAGGTTGGTGAATTAACTATGAATATGATATGTTTGTTATGCTCGTGATTCAGTCCTTGATGTCCTTGAAAGTGTTTAGAGTCATTCGAGGACGAATGTTGTTCTATGTGGGGGAGATTGTAACGACCCTCAAAATGAAATAGATCAAAATAGATCTTCGCATGTGTTTCATAAATTAATAATGATATAAAATGATGTATTTTAGCATGAGCCGTCAGTTGGTGAAGTTTGGAAGTGAAACGTCAAGGGACGACTAAAACATTCAGAAACTAGTCTCGTGTGTATGCTAGTGTATCCTTGTGTCTTGTATGTATTTCTATGTGTTTTTTGGAGTCTAAAATCAGTGGGGATGACCCTAACCCGTAGAAGGATATGTTTAGGGTCAAAATGCGCGGTTATGACTTCCCGAGGACCGCCCTAGTGGTCCTTGAGGAGGACCCAACCATTGGACCAACAAGATGCCCAAGGCAGCCAAGATTGTTTCTTAGTGATATGAGTCGGCGTCGAGGAATTGGTTCACTTTGGGACAAATTATTGGTCCACGTCGTTGACATGTCGTGCACTCCCCTGTCTTAATATTTTTAAAAAGTATTGCGGGAACAGCTCCGCATTGCGGACATGTTTCTCGATGATAATTCTAAAAATTTAAGTGAAGTTTTACTTGTCTAAAATTGTCTAATTGATGTAGGGGTGTTTTGGGTATTTTGAGATGTTTTATATATTGATTTTCTGTTATCAAACACCCTTTATCCTAGTAAAAACCCCAACCCTAATTTGGAATCCAAAATTCTTCATGCTTTCCCTTCTCTTAAACTCTCTCTCTAAGATTGAAACCTCCATTGGAGAACTTCAAGCTCTAAGGAAGAAGGTCAAATCCTTCAAGTTTCTTAACCAAATCTCGTGGGTTTCTTCATAATAAGTTATGGTAGTTTCATCCTTGAATCCTCTTTCATTCAAGGAGCTATTCCAAAGAGATTTGAAAAAGAGTTTTAAACTCCAACTTCTTCTATCTTTGACTCTAAGCATGGTCTTTGCATGAAAACATTTTAAGGATTGAAATATGTTGTTTTTAGTATTAGTTGACGATTTCAATGTCAAAACCTCAATGAAACCACGCTTATGCATATTATCAACTTTTGGTTTATGAAATGGGTTTGTTGCTTTTTTCTAGATAATGTTAGAGTTGAGTTTCTTACGCTATATTTTTGTTTAGCTACTGCTTATATATGCTTTATTATGTTGTTTTGATGAAATATTGAGAAAAGGTGATAAAAGCTTGGATGAAGGGTAAGTTGTTCTAACCTTGTTTAGTTCTTATTGTGAAATGATTTTGAGTAGGATGGTCTAATATACCGTGGTTTCACGGTATAATTAATACTTTTTCCTTAAGTTTAATCTGTCCGAAAGTATTTTTGTGCTGATCTTTATATAAGTTTCTCTTTGTTTTGCAGGAAATCTGTCCAAAGCTGAATGCGGAGATTTTGAGTGAAGAAATGCAGAAGAGACCACCTACGGAGCTTATGACGGTCCCTTGTGCTTGCGACGGTCCGTAGGTGGCAGCGTAGTGCAGCTGCTGAAGGAAGATGGGGAAGTCTGACCAAGTGTGGGGTTACGAATCTTGTGACGGTCCGTCGTGTCTATGACGGTCTGTCCTGCATGTTCGTCATGAAGTACAGAGAAGTAATCCCAGTACCCATATTCCAAGAGTTGAAGTGTTTTGGAACTAAGACCCTCGACGGACCGTTGTGCCTATGACGGTCCGTTATACTTGCCGTCGAGGGTAATGAAGAAGAGCAGCAGAAGAAATTGCACAAGTATGGGACGACGGAGTCCATGACGGTTCGTCGTGACTACGACGATCCGTCACGAGGTCCATCGACCCAGCCGCGTTTTGGCAGATTTCCAGCAATTAGAATCCTTGTTTAATTAGGTTTTTATTTTCTATAAATAGTTCTAAAAACCTCATTTTTGAGGTTAGACTGGGTGTTATAGGTTAGACTCTTAGATTGAGAGACTCTTAGATTGTTAGACTCTTGGATTGTTAGACATCATATTATTAGACTCTTTGTATTAGTGTTAGACTTTTGATTATCATTGATTGTTGGTGATTTTGTGGTGATTAATCAAGCAAACTTTCGGATTTACTCTTTCTCATTGAAGTAAGTACATGAATTCTTATTTAATATATTTGAATATTGTGTTTATGGCTATGAGTAACTAAACTCCATAACTAGGGTTGTGGGAACCATAGGCAAATAATGAGATAAACCCTAGCTAAAATAACAATTCTAGAATAGTGTCTTGCATGTATTAATAATTCTTTCGCTTAGAAGTCTTTTTAACGGATGATCAACGTTAGAACTCGCCTTAATGCTACTTGCCGGACCAAGGAGGTAGATAATAGGAAAAGAATTATTAACATAGATTTAGTGTATACTATCTAATAGGCTAGTATTGATTGGTACGAGGTAATAACTTAGTCAAATATCGAATACGATGCTTAATATGAGGTAAAGATAAGGGTTAGGAAAGCAACACACGTAGCCGGACCAAGGTGCGGAGTGAGATTTTCTAGATGCCGGACCAAGGATTTAGAAATACATAACTTATCACTTTGCATGCAAGATACTAGGAAAGAATTGTTATAGTTAGAATTATCAAGTTATGAACCTGTGGGGAACACGTAAACCCTAGTTACTTTGATTAACTGATTAAAACCCAACTTTCAAACTCATTAAGTGTCTCTTTCAATTTAGTTAATTCTTTTTACTTATTAGGAAATACAAACCCCCCTTTTTACATTTTTATGTTTTTACTTTCTAAGGAAGTTATCGACCGAACAATAGTAATAACAAGTTGAAGTTAAGTCTAGACTATTTTCCTCGTGGGAACGATCCCAACCTCACTAGTTGGGTTATTTACTTGACACGACCGCTTTACTTCTTATTTGAGAAGTAAGTTTGAGCGTATCAAATTTTGGCGCCGCTGCCGGGGAAAATAGCTTTTAGATTAATTTGAACTTATTACAATAGTTTAGTTGATATTTTCTTGATTTTACTTTGTTTTATTGTTTTTGATTTCTTTTCAGAACTATCCTCCTTGTATGCCAAATACACGGAGAGGAAGAGAACCGCTGTTTCCCTACGATCACGAGTTAGAGCGTACACTGCGCAATATGAATCGTAATTTGGGAATAAATGATGAGGATCCGAACCAGAACATCCCAGCTCCGGTTGATGTTCATGGTCAGATGTTACCCGATGCTCCGGGTGAACATCAACAGAGGGGACAAAATCCCGCTCCACGGCCCCAAGCATACTACAGAGGCTATGATGACATAGCAGATTCGGATGGGCCACTGGTTTTGCCTCCTCTACCCGCTGGCCACACTTTTGTGGTAACTAGTAGTCTGATGCAAATGCTCACTGCCAGAGGTTTGTTTTCAGGGCTACCTTCTGAGGATCCACATGCCCATATAGCTAAGGTAAGGGCAGTGTGTAAAAGTTGTGTGGGGAGGCCTGATTTGGATCTAGATGTAATAGGGCTCAGAGTGTTTCCTCTCTCACTGACGGGAGAGGCTGCTATTTGGTTCACTGAGCTCCCATACAACTCCATCTTTACTTGGAATCAACTAAGAGATGTCTTCTTAGCACGCTACTATCCGGTCTCCAAGAAACTAAACCACAAAGACAGAGTGAATAACTTTGTGGCACTACCAGGAGAGTCAGTTAGTAGTTCTTGGGATAGATTCACCTCATTCTTGAGAAGTGTTCCAAATCACCGTATAGATGATGAGTCACTGAAAGAATACTTCTACAGGGGACAAGATGATAACAACAAAGCGGTATTGGACACTATAGCCGGTGGATCTTATGGAGAATGTCCTTATGCTGAGATCGCTGAAAAATTAGAAAAAATCTCCCGGAATAACAAAGCTTGGAGTACTAGAAAATCTGATACAGGGAGAAACACCTTTGCAGTGCAGTCCACTCACAACCCAGCCACAGATGACATTCGTGAAGAAATGGCTCAGATGAGAACTGAGCTTGGGTTGGTACTAAAACATGTCACTGGGGGTGCAGAAAAGGTTAATGCAGTCAACTACTTGGCTAAACCACCACCTCCAATCGATGAGTGTTATTATGAGGAGGATTCCTATGCAGTAAATGAACAGATGGGGGGTTTCCGACCAAGCGCCCAAGGCTCAAATCAGGATAATTGGCGCCAAGGTCAAGGGAACCAAGGTCGGAACTATGGTAACTACAATCGTGAGGGTCATTATGTCCGAGATGGAAACTACAACCGCGACAACAACTTTAACAGGGGTAACTATGCTAATAGAAACGACAGGAATGGGCCCTATGTCCCTCCTCAAAATCGTGAAGTTACTCCTAGGGATGGTGGAGATAGTATGGCGCGAGTTGAGGATATGTTGCACAAAATGATGAGGAGGTTCGATGCTAGTGATGAGCACATTAAAGAGTTAAGGGGTGATTTAGCTAGTATTGGGCAAAAAGTTGATACACATGCAATTTCGATTAAACAGATCGAATTGCAAGTGGCCCAATTATCTGCAACAGTGAACACACGGCAACCGGGCACTCTTCCTAGCAACACTGTCCAAAATCCAAAGAATGATGCGCACTGTATGGCAATCACTACTCGGGGTGGTAAGCAAACCATTGACCCACCTATGCCATCTACTGAGGAAAATGTGAGAAAGGATAATGATAATGTGGGAAAGGATAGTGGTGAAGCAGAGGAAAGTTATGAAAAAGATGCAGAAGTACCTATCAATGTAATTCCCATGCCTAGGCCACCACCACCCTTCCCTCAGAGATTACCCGGTTATGCCAAATTTATGAAAGATCTGGTCACCAAGAAAAGATCGGTCACTTTCGAGGATGATGATAGACTGCAGCATTATAGTGCTATTGCTACAAGATCTCTCGTACAAAAGAAAGAAGATCCTGGTGCGTTCACTATTCCTTGTACAGTTGGGTCATTACATTTTGCGAAAGCATCATGTGATCTGGGGGCAAGCATATATCTAATGCCCCTCTCAATTTACAAGAAGTTGGGTTTGGGGGATCCAAAACCCACTGCGATGTGGCTACTGATGGCTGATCGGACAGTGAAACGGCCTATAGGGATACTCCATGATGTGCTAGTAAAAGTGGAGTCATTCATCTTTCCGGCTGATTTTGTTATTCTTGATTGTGAGGTCGATTTTGAAGTGCCTATTATTCTTAGAAGTCCATTCCTTGCTA
>NC_028638.1:24733895-24736301 GCF_001406875.1 Solanum pennellii
GCTTCCGTCGTACCAGGTACGTCTTTCTGTTATTTTCAAACTAGGGCACACATGACGGAACCAACGACGGGTCGTCACAGATGAGACGGACCGTCGTCGGGGAACCATCGCGTGATTAATGAGGCGTACCCGACCCGACCCGGTTGGAGTTTAATATAAAATTCCACCATTTAAACTTCCCAACCCCTCATTTAACCCCCATTCCTTCATTATTCCCCCCATTTCCCTCTCTTTTCAACTTCCCCATTCTCTCCCTCGATCATTTCTCCCCCCACAATTCTCCAAAACCCTAAAAGTGTTAATCTACTAGTCGGAGCTACTGCTGTGGGTGTCTGCCTGACCACCGAGGACTTGTCCATTTGTTTTTCTCCAATTCTAAGGTATGTGTCTCTAATTTCTACTCATTTATCTTGCATTTTTGTTTATTAGTTAGTATTAGCTTAGTTCTTAGTCATATGTTGTTTCTTTTATACGATTCTGTCTAACCTCGGTTAAAAATGTTCGAAATTGCCATGTTTACAACCCTAGACATAGGTGCTTCTGCATTGCTAGTTTCCTAGGTAGTTGGGTTAGACAAAGGTAGGTCCAAAATACTACAAGTTTGATTTGGGTTCATCGGGGATGCATGGGGTACCCCAGTTCTGTCACTGATCTACAGAACGAGACCCCGATGACGGACTATCCCGCCCACGGCGGACCGTCATAGGGTCCGTTCCAAAAGCCCTAGCACCCTGTCCCAACGGACACATGTGACGGACCGTCGTCTTCACGACGGTCCGTCCTGCACAAACGTTCTGGTTGTCGGAGACCCTGTTTCTAAGTGTCTCTCATTTTTTCCCAAGTGTTCCCCAACTGACACATGTGACAGACCGTCGTCTTCACGACGGTCCGTCCTGCACAACCGTTCTGGTTGTCAGAGACCCTGTTTCTAAGGGTCTTTCATTTTACCCCAAGTGTTTCCCAACAGACACATGTGACGGACCGTCGTCTTCACGACGGTTCGTCCTGCACAACCGTTCTGGTTGTCAGAGACCCTGTTTCTAAGGGTCTCTCACTTTTTCTAAGCGTCCTTCAACGGACACATGTGACGGACCGTCATACCCACGACGGTCCGTCCTGCATGACCGTCATGACGGTCAGAGACCCCTCTTCTATAGGTCTCCATATTTTTTCCAAGTGTCCTACGACGGACACCTACGACGGACCGTCGTACCTGTGACGGTCCGTCCTGCACATACCGTCATGCTAGTCAGAAACTCTCCTTCAGGGTTCTCTATATATACATAGTCTAAGTAAAACACGACGGACCTCATGACGGTCCGTCATAGTCACGACGATTCGTCACCAGGCCCGTCGTGTGTCACTATTTCAATAGCAATGACATACTATTTTCAATGTTTTATTTCGTATGGTTTTGCTTGTCTTGTTTACCACTACTCGTACTAATATTGATCCTTTACAGGTACTATCTACTATGGCACCCAAGCAAGACCGAATCTACGCACGCGAGCGATCAAAGTCTGTCGCCCCGTCTGCCCGCATGGTCATCGGCTCTAATGATGAGCGTGACCCTGAGTATGTGCCCCCAGGCACATCCACACCTTCCCATGCTGCACGTGCTCCCAGAGCCACACCCAAAAAGGTGGCCTCCGGCGTAGTCACTGCCTCCCAGTCTGATGAGGAGCGCACACTGACCGGCACACCCTCTGGGTCAGCCACAAATGAAGAAGGAGCGTCTGGCTCCTTAGGAGTATCATGGTCTGAGGAAGCCTCCGGCTCTGATGAGGTTCCCGCACCCGCCACCGCTGCAGCATCGGCCTCGTCTGATGAGGCTGATAGTTCAGAATCTACATCAGGCTCACCAGTTCCGGTACCCACCCCAGCCACTGACCAGACCAACCGGTGGTGTGTCGACGGGCAATTTCAAGTCTACTTCGACGCCAAGTTCTTGACTGATAAAGGAGTGATGACTCGAACACTCACCTTGGAACGGCGGGTCCTTACAGGGAGTCTCCCGACG
This sequence comes from Solanum pennellii, assembly GCF_001406875.1. Taxonomy (NCBI): domain Eukaryota; kingdom Viridiplantae; phylum Streptophyta; class Magnoliopsida; order Solanales; family Solanaceae; genus Solanum; species Solanum pennellii. The sequence goes on from NC_028638.1 coordinate 24,735,916, forward strand.
ATGCCTGAGATCCACAATCTCTTCACCAGGCATCGCTTGGAGTGGACAGCACGTCCGTTGGGACGTTACAGTGAAGAAATAGTCCGAGCGTTTTACGCATCCGACGTAGCGACTGTCCGATCACAGATTGATAGGCGGGCTGCCCCCGCTAAACAGGCCCCACTGGAGCAGGTCCGAGTACGGGGCGTACAGGTTGACATTTCCCTGCCAGCCATCCGCCGGTTTCTATACGGCGAGAGTGTTGATGCTACTCGGACCCCCCTCACTGCCGAGTTTTACTACCGCTGGCAGATAGTTAAAGATGGCCAGTTCTTGCCCGAGCCATCACTGAGAGAGACCACCAAGAGGTGGATGGCCCTGCACCTGTCAGTTGATGGAGAGGGTGC
>NC_028638.1:24745780-24745961 GCF_001406875.1 Solanum pennellii
TAGTTGCAATACCGGAATTGTTAGCACCTCGGTGAGAAATTGAAGAGGATAGGTGTTAGCGCATGGTGAGTCTGTGTCATGGTCTGATTCCACCTAATTCAAGCCTAATAGTGATAGCATGCATAAACATGATGAGATTAATTGGGATTGATAGCCAAATGATTGCAAAGGATAAAACATG